>NC_057356.1:90119766-90259766 GCF_016509475.1 Prionailurus bengalensis | reverse complement strand
TGTTCCTGATGATGAGTGATGCTGAACATGTTTTCATGTGTCTGTTGGCCATCTGTATGTCTTCCTTGGAAAAATGAAAAAAATGAGGTCTTCTGTCCACATTTTAGACGGGTTGTTTACTTGTTGAGTTGTATGAGTTCTTTATATATTTTGGATATTAACCCCTTATTGGACATATAATTTGCAAACAATTTCTCCTATTCAATAAGCCGTCTTTTCATTTTGTTGATGGTTTCTTTCACTGTGCAGATGGCTTTTAGTTTGATGTAGTCCCATTTGTTTATTTTTGCTTTTATTTCCCTTGTCTTTGGCATCACATCCCAAAAAAAACCAAACAACATTGCTAAGTCCAGCTACTCCACTTCTAGGTATTCATCCAAAGGATATAAGAACAATAATTCAAAAAGACACATGCACTCCTATGTTCACAGCAGCATTATTTGCAATAGGCAAGTTACAAAACAACCTCAGTGTTCACTGACAGATGAACAAAGATGCGATACACAAAACACACAGATACGCAGACGCACGCGCGCGCGCACACACACACACACACACACACACACACAGGAATACTACTCAGACATAAGAAAAAAGCCTTGCCAATTGTGACAACATGGATGGACTTCTGGGGTATTATGCTATGTGAAAAAACTAAAATGCAAAAAGATAAGTATTGTATGATTTCACTCATCTGTGTAATCTAAAAAATAAAACAAAAACAAACTCATAGACACAGAGAAGACAATGGTGGTCACCAGAGGGAAGGGGCTTGGGGGGTGGGTAAAATGGGTGAAGGGGGTCTCTGTACGGTGACAAATGGTATCTAGACCCATGGTGGTGTTCACTCTATAGTGCATACAAATGTCAAATCATAAAGTTGTACATCTTAAGCTTATATAATATATGCCAATTATACCTCAAGAAAAAAACATAAGGGAAAAATCTGTGACAAAACTGGCTACTGAATTAATGTAGAAAGATATTCTTTCTACAGAAAGAACTTCTAAACTACTGAGCACTGTGATATTTTAACTACAATAAAACTCATAATAATGAAGTAATTTCTAACAGGAACTTTTTTTCAGACCTCTGATATCAACAGATGAGCAGTTACTTCCACCAAAAGGTTTCCAATATATTTATATGTAATAATTAAATGCAACTTTAATTTTAAAAGCTGTATAGAACAACAAGGAAATATTCACGATGGTATGGCCTATTATGCACCAGTAGCTGAATTCATTGGCCTCAAATGTGTATTACACGCGCGGATTTATCTTGCCATCAGTTCCACGGTCTGACACGTACCCCTACCCCTTTCCTACTGCTAAATGAAGAATACTGCCCCTTTGTTCAGTTGACAGACCTTTTCATTGTGTAATATTCTCAAGAAAAATCTCGTTTTAGACTTTATATCGCAACGAATGCTAACAATGATGCGATCATTGGAAGAAACAAAGTAAGCCTGTAATTTCTGTAAACAGCATCACTATAAAAGTTTCACAGCAATATAAGTCAGATTAAAAACAAACATGTCTTACTCAATTACACAAATACACTCAGACTTCTCCATTTTTTATAAATTCTATTTTATGAACAAGCACCTTAAAAGGGGGGAGAATTACGTTCCACAAATACACTAAGGTGCACATAATTTACCAGCAGTTACTAAGATTAAAAGTGCTGAGAAGCTATTAAGCATTATGTGCAACACTATCAAAAGATCAGCCATGAAAGAGCAGAGCTGTACCAAAGAACTATGGAACCACCATTCTTTTTCACCAAACAAGGAAGTAATGAAATTTGCAAAATTTGTGGACACAGATGACTTTTGGATTGCCAAGATTTTGAAGAACTAGATGATCTAAGGCAAGTGTTCCTGAAACTGTTTTCACATCTGTGAAATGTAACGGTTCCCTTTCATCCAAAAATTGGGGTGTGTGGGTGGCTCAGTCGGTTGAGCATCTGACTTCAGCTCAGGTCAAGATTTCACAGTTCATGGGCTCAAGCCCGGCATCAGGCTCTGTGCTGACAACTCAGAGCCTGGAGCCTGCTTCGGATTCGGTGTCTCCCTCTCTCTCTGCCTCTTCCCCTGCTCGTGGTCTGTCTCTCTCTGTCTCTCAAAACTAAATAAAAATGTTCAAAAAAATTTAAATCCAAAAATCTATATAGTTCTGCAGTAAGCTACCTAGTGTCAGGACAAATTACACACAGCCAGGCATTGACATCTGCCAGGCACATGAAGTGAGACCCTTAGAAAGCCCTATAGAATATAACCTCCTTTATAAAGGCTGGTAAGTTATTTTCAAAAGTTAAGTTACCCCTTTAGAATCTTAGTGGTTCTATAAATATGGTCTAAAATCATTACTAAAGCTATGAATCCTTCCACTAAGGAAAAGAAAGTAACTCTCCACTCCACTTCAGAACATCATTACTGCAGTAACATCAACCTAAGTCTCCACAACCAAAACAATGAGGAACCAGGACAGTCCCCAGACGACACGTGCGAAGACGGGACACCGCCCACCGAGCAGCAAGCGGAAGCAAGCTGTCACAACCGAGGAAAGCCCTCTGGCCGTCCGGATGGGGCCTCAGCAGCACAGTGGGCAGGAAGGGCTGATGGAACTGGTGCTAAACCAGGGGAAAAACAACTGCAAAGCAGAGCCCTGCCGGCGAAAACCGGGCACTCGGAGGAGGCGGCGGTTTCTGATTGAAATTCACAGTTTCCGTCTCTTGGTGCAAACCCTTCCATCTCCAGGGACTGAGCTCGCCCAGGCTTCGTTCTCAGACACTGCAGCAGGCTAATCAGGACTCCTAACAAGCAAGGTCAGGCACGGCTGCCGGGAACCCCGGCGTCTGTCTGTGAGGAACGTGTGTGGGCTTCAGGACCCTTCTCTAAGAGCTGCCGTGCTCTGCAGAAACCGCTTCTCTACGCCACGAATGACAGCGGGTCCCTCCACCGTCAACCTCACGCCATGCGAGGAAGAACACTAAGATTTCCAAATCAGATTTTGCTCATAATAAATGTGAGTAAAATAGCCACATAAACTAACAGTTCACAGTGATATTTCAGATAAATTTCTAAAGAGTGATGATCTTCTAACACATGACATTTTTGTTGAAAGTCCATCAGGTGTTTTGCATTAATGGCATGGCCAGAGAGCAGTCACTTCAGCGCTCACCAAAGCTTCCTCCTGCACTAAGTGGGGCACTTCTCTTCCTAGCCAGACGACTAAATAAAAATTTTCACACCACCTTTTCTTCGCTGCGCGCCAGCACGTGGGGTGCATCATCTGAATGTGGGAGGTGACCGTCTTACCAAAAAGACCGTGGTGCACGAAACAGGGCCAGAAATAAATTATCGTCGGTCCATCAGTGGCCCCGTCTCATTTTATTTATACATTCAATAACGTAATGAACGTCGGTGGATTCACCACCAAACCTGAGAATTAGAACACTGTGCACCAGATTTTAATTTATCCTGACCTCGAACTTCCAGCTGTGAATGATTACCTTCTCAGATTTTTGTTCACTCTTTCCCTATTTTCATCATCATCAACTCTAGCAGTTGAACCACTTGATTAAACTGTTTTGGTTTTAACCACTTCCTGAGAGGCACTGGAGACCTGGGACAGGAAGAACACAACAGACGAAGCAGTGCCGAGGCGGGCAGGCTGGGCTCCAGCAGCAGCCGAGTTAGGAGCTCTGACCGGTGGCTCTGAGCATGTCCGATTCCAACCACAATGTCCAGAGGAATTTAAATTCTGTGTGACCACTGGCACATGAACTCTATCATGAGTGTGAAATCTGCAGAAGTCAACGGCCTACAGTACAGTAGCTCTGTGCGGGAGACATTTACTCTGCTGAGGAGCCCACGGCTTCGCTGAGGTGCAGAGAAGGTCCCTCGTCACTGATGTGGTCTTTGGGACCCTCTGCCAGGTGCAGGCAGAGTAGCTATGCTCTTGTTTGGTTTTACGCGGTTCTATTCTACATACGTTATGTTTGCTGTTTAACAGAAGAGAAAACTTAAAAATGCATTGAAGCTTTGAAATATGTCCATATACTGTTATCATTACAAGTATGAATAAAAAAATAATAAGCATTGGGTTAAATCCTTTGTTAATATTTTTCCTCACCTTCAAAATCTAGTAATCACGAAACAATGTATTTAAAAAAAAAACAAAACCCAAAAAACCCTAAATGTAAAAGACTTGATATCCAGCAGTAAGTCTGCCAATATGTGTCATATCCATGTCACGTGATTTATAAATGTGAAATGAGACAAAGACGTTGTGAACACCACAATGCTGTCATAATGAAAAAGAAAATCATCAGTTATAATTAACATGCAAAAACTTTGAGTTTAATTTAAATACAAACTTCCATATGTATGTTCTGCTGAATCTGCTGTTTCCCATAATCATTTGCTCAACCAGATTAGCATGGAAAAAGGGGCACAGATATTATTTAGACATTAGCAACTGAAAGCTTCTTTAATACGTATTCATCTAAAAACAAGCACTCTTTAAGTTACAAAATGTTACGCGTACATAGACTGTGATTTTTTATAATAGTAGAACTATAAATTCATGCTCACTTCACCACAACCCTGACAACTGAGAACAGGTGTCGTCCTCAGCATCACAGATGAGAAGGTGAGAAAGTCACACTGACTCAGAAGAATGCACTTGGGCTTGGTTACACTAAGAGGCAGGATCATCTACAGTAACATAAACTATGTTAATCTGTGATACCTTCTTCATAGTGTGATCATAAATCATGTATTAGACCAGCAAAGAAAAAGGCCATCTTACAAAAAGAAAAATTTCAGTGAAGATTTTAGTATCTTAAATCCAGCAATATTCATGGAGTGTCAATCACCCTCTGAAAAGCTGACAGAGAAAGAAAGCCACCAACAACGTCCTCAAGAAATCATCTCCTGTGGAAACAGGGCATACGCTGTAAAGTAGAATGTGTTAAATAGTACACTGGCCTTGGTGGGAAGAAGTGATTATAGAGAGTGAAAATTTACGGGGGCATTTCCAATAAGACAAAATCTGGACCTTGCTTGAACAGACAATATGTGTGACCCACCTAGAGGACACGGAGACATGGCTTCCAGCAGGGCAGTGGGCGGGAGTTTTTCATGTTGTCTTGACCCAACTCCTATATCATGCTTACTACACCATGCTGGAAATCATCCATAAAACAAGAAAAGAGCTGGAATTACATTAAAACTCAATGAAAAGGACTTTCTCTGAAAAGGAGGTCTCTATGTTGGGATCACATGCTAGAAGTAACTCAAAATGAAATTAGGTTGATTTACAGAAAAGTACTAGCGTTTGACAGTTTTCAACCTATGTGTTCATTTACATGATTCAATCTGCGGAGGTGCTAACATTTTAGTAAGCATCAAAGACATCATGATTCTTCTGAAAGGGAATGAAGGATTGGCTGGAATGAAGGACGGTGCTTGGGTGAAACACTGGCATTACTACAGGGTCAACGCATCTCATGTGGCACATCGGAGTCTGCTTGTTTTCTCCTGTGAATACTAAGGGCAACAGAGCCATAAAACCAGTGGAGACGCCCTTTGCTTTAAGCTCACAATTGATTATACAAGTGACCCCAGTGCCAAGAAATGGGGAGAAATATCTTAGAGAGTAACTTATGTAAACCCTTGATTTTTCCTATCAGAGCTCCATAGCATAATGAAATGTAAACACCTTGTTTCTCATCTGCTAAAATGGATGATCAAATTTGCTTTGATCTAACTTTATAAAAATTACCTTCAGAAAGGTTATAAGTTTCCTGAAAACTCCTCAGGAAAAATTTTAATCTTGGACTTTTATAAGCAACTACCAAGACATCATGAATATAAAGAACCTCTCACAAAAAGTCAGTACTGTATAATGAAACTGTGTAAAAGTTGGTAATTAAGCATAATTGAAGGCTGCAGTGAACATATAGGCCTTTGTTCTTTTTAATTCTGGCACTGACTGGGAATTAAAGATAAGAGCTTAAGGCATATTTTAGTCAGAGTCCAGATGTATAAGCTCCAATGTTCTAAAAGTAATTTAAGTGAAATAAAAGAAGAGAATGGCCAAAAATATTCTAGATGCCTGCCAGGGAAAAACACCTATATTCCGAACATTTAACATATTTGATCAATCATATTTGGAATCATTTATTCCCTGACCTTAAAAAAAAGTTAAAATAGCAGATATTCTCATATCCAAGATCTGAATGAATTACTAAAGCATAGCAAAAAAAAAGAAATCCCTTAAAAATTAATTTGTCACATTAAACAACAATGTATTATTACATGCAAAGTAATTTGAACGTTCATGCTAAAAAAGGTATAGACAGTTCACTATTGCCACAAAATTCAATTGTCTTATTTCAATATAGGAATAAGAGAAGAGACAATAGAATAAAAATTCTCAGTACTAAACCATACATCTATGGTCTAATAACTCACAAAGTAGTACTACATGACATAATTATAATGTATGCAGTATTATTACAGTCTTTTGGGTTTCTTATTTTGGGAGCTGGAAGTGGTGGGATAGAGGAATTTCTAACCACACACACATATCTATTCTTTATTCACGGACGTTCCATAGGAATATGATGAAAAACAAGACCAGTTAGAGATGGAATAAACAAGAAAGGGACTGATACAGGACCGGGGCCTCGGGCGGAGAGTCTAGAATGTTTGGACTGGCCAGCAGGACAGAGGGGACCCAGTGTGACTGGCAGGGGGAGTAGGCAAAGTATGTAGAAGGGAAGAAAACGGGTTACAGAGTTGAGAAAAGAACGTGGCTGACAAAATACAACGGGCGGTTAAGGGGCTTCTTGCAGGTTGGCTCTGCAGCACGATGCAGCAGAAGGACACTGGAGCTGGAACAAGAGAAGGGCCCAGGCAGCCAGCCAGGGAAAGGAGACAGGGCTCACGGACGCACGTCGCTGTGACAACGCGAGCCCACTTGCCTGCAGTCTCTCCCTGGTGTCTGCACTCCACGTGACAGATGAACAATTCCAAGAGTTCTAACTTCCCTGGCTTTCTCTTCCATGCAGAGCGAACGGTCACCGGCACCGGGCTCAAGGCTCTTCTCAGTCGGACTCCAACCCAGCTTCCCAGGCTCATCCTAACCCGTCCCATAATCCCCTTAAGTGAAATCCTCCTAGTGGTGACCGTTTCCCCCACAGTGCACAGTCTGTGGTCTCAGGGTTCCATCTCCTACCACTCTCTGCCAACCCCACGCCCCAGGCCACTGCAGGCTCGTGGAAACAGGGCATGTGAAGCTCACACACACCTCACAGAGGGCCTCTCACCATGCTCTGCTGGGAAGGCTCTAAGCCCACGTTACACTTACAATGTAGCCCCAGCAAAAAGGTCCTTCCTGACCATCCATCCTAAAATAACACCTCTCTCAGACACTCTGGAATAGCACCCAAGTGTCTGTCCATCAGAATCTTACCCCCACAGAATTCTCTCTTACCTTTATGTTTGTATTATGTGCCTAAGCTGCACCTCAGCTCAGCAGCCCCAAATCTGAGGGGTGTAAGAACAGAAGCTGTTATCATCTTCAAATACCAATACCATCTCGATTCTGGAACACAGCCATCACTGTAGTAATAAACGTTTACAGGAAGAATAAGCCAACAGGGGCACCTGGATGGCTCGGTCGGTTAAGCACCCAACTCTTGGTTTCGGCTCAGGTTTGTGAGACGGAATCCCGCGTCGGGCTCTGTGCTGAAAGCGTGGGGCCTGCTTGGGATTCTCTCCCCCCGCCCCCGTGCCCCTGCCCTGCCCCACTCGTGCTATCTCTGTCTCTCTCAAAATAAATAAACTTAATTAGAAAGAATAAGCCAATAAATAAATGAGATGCCTTTATCAGCATAATAACCTTATGCAAGATTTTTTCCTCTCCTAAAACCTTCTTCTGTATCATTGTGTAGCTCTTCTCTTTCTTTGGATGTATTATAGACAACTGTATAAAAACCAGTCTCTTTTAAAAAACAAAGTCATATAATATTCATGATATTTTAATGCCCAGGAATAAAATACAGAAATGAATACTCGATAAAATGCTGGCTTAGAACTAAAGAATAAAGTTTAGAAAAAGCAGAAAACAATCTTACATTTCTATAACAAATATATATACCACTAACACTTAGAATTCCTTCACTACCAACTTGAGAATTTCTTTTAAAGTGGTAAATATGGTATTTGATCCACATAACCATGATGCACTAAGAAGGTATGTGATCACATAACCATGAGGCACTAAGAGCAGCTCTCATTTCTGACCGAACGAGAGAGGATGTCCTGGTATAAACGCATCCTCCCTTTCCCTGCCGAGTACATACTAATTCTGTCTGCTTAGCAAACTTTAGGAGCAATCGGTCTTCAAAATAACAAATAATCATGAGAAACAAAAAACACCATTTGAATCAGTGCAAGGAAGTACATTAAGTGTTCATACCGCAGGGCAAGGACAATTTTAAAAAAGTCTAATAGGACTGCACAATGCTAAACACATTGCCCCCACACCAAAAGCTGAAGGCATACACAGTCCCAAGTACTGACCCTACTTTACAAAAATTCCCATTGCAAAACTTCCTTTGAATTATGTGAGCATTGATTTATGTGAGGTGGTTAAAACATATTGCTCACATAAAACGGGAATTTGCCAGAAGGAAAAAAGCAAGGAAACACGAAGTAACAGAAGTACATGAAATGCACGTACCACGGAGCCCACTCCACCGTGCAGACACGGACAACGACTCCGGCCCGGAGCTTCCCGGCAGTAAACATAACGAGGAAAGCTCAGTTACATACAGGATTTGCTGGTGCTTAAGACCAAAATAACAAGTTGTTTTAGAAAGGCACAACCTTTCCTGGAATAAAGACCAGAGAGAAACTGGCCCCCAAGTCTCACAAGGAAGATGTGACCTGTTTTCATGAGCAGCAACCTGTAGCTCACAGTAACAAAGATACGACTTTTATAAGGTTACTTCTTAAAACATCCCTAAATGTAAGCAATTATCACAAAAACCAGGAAGAAAGCAAGTAACACAGTGGAGGAAAGCGGCTCTCTCACGATGGTGCTCACCGAGGTTGCGGGCGGAAGCATGTTCAGAAGGAAGGGAATACGCACCGCGAACAGCACTAAAACAGCCGGACAGGCGCACCGAGGACAGCACTAAAACAGCCGGACAGGCGCACCGAGGACAGCACTAAAACAGCCGGACAGGCGCACTGAAAACAGCACTAAACCAGCCGATAGGCGCACCGCGGACAGCACTAAATCAGCCAAACAGGCGCACGGAGGACAGCACTAAAACAGCCGGACAGGCGCACTGAAAACAGCACTAAACCAGCCGGACAGGCGCACCGCGGACAGCACTGAAACAGCCGGACAGGCGCACCGACGACAGCACTAAACCAGCCAGACAGGCGCACCGTGGACAGCACTAAAACAGCCGGACAGGCGCACTGAAAACAGCACTAAAACAGCCGGACAGGCGCACCAAAAACAGCACTAAAGCAGCCGGACAGGCGCACCGAGGACAGCACTAAACCAGCCGGACAGGCGTACCGCGGACAGCACTAAAACAGCTGGACAGGTGCACTGAAAACAGCACTAAACCAGCCGGACAGGCGCACCAAAAACAGCACTAAAGCAGCCGGACAGGCGCACCGAGGACAGCACTAAAACAGCTGGACAGGCGCACCGCGGACAGCAGTAAACCAGCCGAACAGGCGTACCACGGACAGCACTAAAACAGCCGGACAGGCGCACCGCGGACAGCACTAAATGAGCCGGACGGCGCACCGACGGCAGCACTAAACCAGCCAGACACGCGCACTGAAAACAGCACTAAAACAGCCGAACAGGCTCACCGAAAACAGCACTAAAGCAGCCGGACAGGCGCACCGAGGACAGCAGTAAACCAGCCGGACGGGCGTACTGCGGACAGCACTAAAACAGCTGGACAGGCGTACCGCGGACAGCACTAAAACAGCTGGACAGGCGCACCGCGGACAGCAGTAAACCAGCCGAACAGGTGTACCGCGGACAGCACTAAAACAGCCGGACAGGCACACCGCGGACAGCACTAAATCAGCCGGACAGGCGCACCGACGGCAGCACTAAAACAGCCGGACAGGCGCACCGAGGACAGCACTAAAACAGCCGGACAGGCGCACCGCGGACAGCACTAAAACAGCCGGACAGGCGCACCGACGACAGCACTAAAATAGCCGGACAGGTGCACCGACGACAGCACTAAAACAGCCGCACAGGCACACTGGAAACAGCACTAAACCAGCCGGACAGGCGCACCACGGACAGCACTAAATCAGCCGAACAGGCTCACCGAGGGCAGTACTAAACCAGCCAGACAGGCGCACCGACGACAGCAGTAAACCAGCCGGACAGGTGCACCGACGACAGCACTAAAACAGCCGGACAGGCGCACCGAGGACAGCACTAAAACAGCCGGACAGGTGCACCGAAAACAGCACTAAACCAGCCGGACAGGCGCACTGAAAACAGCACTAAAACAGCCGGACAGGCGCACCAAAAACAGCACTAAACAGCCGGACAGGTGCACCGACGACAGCACTAAAACAGCCGGACAGGCACACTGGAAACAGCACTAAACCAGCCGGAGAGGCGCACCACGGACAGCACTAAATCAGCTGAACAGGCTCACCGAGGGCAGTACTAAACCAGCCAGACAGGCGCACCGACGACAGCAGTAAACCAGCCAGACAGGTGCACCGACGACAGCACTAAAACAGCCGGACAAGCGCACCGAGGACAGCACTAAAACAGCCGGTAAGGCGCACCAAAAACAGCACTAAAACAGCCGGACAGGCGCACCGCGGACAGCACTAAAACAGCCGGACAGGCGCACCGACGACAGCACTAAAACAGCCGGACAGGCGCACCGAAAACAGCACTAAACCAGCCGGACAGGCGCACTGAGGACAGCAGTAAACCAGCCGGACAGGCGCACCGAGGACAGCACTAAACCAGCCGGACAGGCGCACCGTGGACAGCACTAAAACAGCCGGACAGGTGCACCGACGACAGCACTAAAACAGCCGGACAGGCACACTGGAAACAGCACTAAACCAGCCGGACAGGCGCACCACGGACAGCACTAAATCAGCCGAAAAGGCTCACCGAGGGCAGTACTAAACCAGCCAGACAGGCGCACCGACGACAGCAGTAAACCAGCCGGTCAGGTGCACCGACGACAGCACTAAAACAGCCGGACAGGCGCACCGAGGACAGCACTAAAACAGCCGGACAGGCGCACTGAAAACAGCACTAAAACAGCCGGACAGGCGCACCGAAAACAGCACTAAACCAGCCGGACAGGCGCACCGCGGACAGCACTAAAACAGCCGGACAGGCGCACCAACGACAGCACTAAAACAGCCGGACAGGTGCACCGATGACAGCACTAAAACAGCCGGACAGGCACACTGGAAACAGCACTAAACCAGCCGGACAGGCGCACCACGGACAGCACTAAATCAGCCGAACAGGCTCACCGAGGGCAGTACTAAACCAGCCAGACAGGCGCACCGACGACAGCACTAAAACAGCCAGACAGGCGCACCGAAAACAGCACTAAACCAGCCGGACAGGCGTACTGAGGACAGCAGTAAACCAGCCGGACAGGCGCACCGAGGACACCACTAAAACAGCCGGACAGGCGCACCGTGGACAGCACTAAAACAGCCGGACAGACATACAGAATGCAGACACTCCGCGGGGCTTCTGAACACTCCGCTGACGGGGGAGTGGGGAGGCCCTGATTCACGGACGTTGAGGAGCCAGATGAAGACACGAGACTGAAAAGAGGGATTTGTATCTCCTTGGGGATGAGCCATGACAGTTAGCTCTAAGTAGGTCCAAATTTCTTCCCTCAAAAGTAAGTTGGAAACTTCAGCAGACAAACGAGGATCTGAGAACTGACATTCCAGACCACTGACAACTTTGTTAACTTTCATGAGGAAAATTCATCAAGTCAGAGTTAGAAAATACCCATTTCAGTAAGAAAACATTTGTCATGAAGCAACCATAGAACATCTAAATTACCCGTTTAATTGAGAAATATTTCCCAGATGCTGACAAGATACCTTTGGTGGAAAATATATACTTATCTCCATGTGTACCTTAATAAATTGTCAGTTTAAGTCAGTAAAGTATAAAAGGAAATTTTCTAAAAATAATAAATAACCTTGGCTTTAGATGAATTGATGTGACTTCTATCTATCTTTCCACGTAGAAGTAATTATTTAGAAGGGCCATCTGTCTGTTCAATCCCACTTGTTCACAATAAAACCATGTCAAATGATCACAGGACACTAATTCTACACTGGATACTATCTGCAGATGGAGAAATGGGAAAAGACAGAGAAAGAGTCCTGAGCTCACGCAATATGAAGTCATTAAAATAGGACAATCTCCCAATCATTAAAAAAAGCAAGCCACGATGGAAAGAAGACATGTTTTCCTCCACTGTGGCTCAAGAGTTATTTCTGGTGTGTGTGTGTGTGTGTGTGTATGTATTTTTTTAATCAGAGAAGAGCCCATAAACACTTTATTTTTCCTAAATCAGGCCAAATAAGAAAGAAAGAAAGAAAGAAAGAAAGAAAGAAAGAAAGAAAGAAAGAAAGAAAGAAAGAAAGAAAGAAAGAGAAAAGAAAAAAAAGAAAAGAAAAGAAAAGAAAAGAAAAGAAAAGAAAAGAAAAGAAAAGAAAAAAAAAGAAATGGAGGGCAGAAAGGAAACTCTGTTAACCATTCGAGTAAGAGAAGAAATAAGAGGGAAGGCCAACAAGCAGCAGGGGTGGAGAGAGACGGCCCAAGGCCAGCAGTCATACAGTGTGACCCACAAGTTGGAGAAAGAACACTCCATGGAGATCTAAGATGGGCATATAGCACAAAGTAAAGTATCTCAGTGTATCCATGAGAATAAGCTACCCATTTCAGTGACAGAAAACAGTATTTACCCCCTCAGAAAACCATGAGGCATAAACACTAAGAAAGATTCTGGTCCTTCACTAAAGAATCACGTGCCAACTTAGCCCAAGGTAACTTTTAAAAACAGACAATCAAGTGACAATAATGAATTAACCTCATCCTCTTCTGAGAGGAAAAATTTGAGTCTGTTTAAATATATGTCATTCACAGTTTTTATAAAAAGGTATTATTTTCTCATTTAAAAGCAACTTAAGTTTCTAATCAACGCAAACCACTGCCAGCAAAGCTTCAAAGGCAACTCCCTGTGCAAGTATATATGCTTTTCCCAGGACTGTTTCGGTCTGGGATACTTTCATGTTTCAAGAAAAAGAGTGATGTTTTCCATCTAAACTGAAAAGCAGGAAATAATGATGTTTTCATAAAATTTTAACATATAAACATAAAAGTTTATGAGAAGAGAGAGAAAGGAAAGGAGACCAGGTAGACCCCAAAGGCCTACACGATGTCACGTCTGGTCACAATGCGTTACAAGAAATTAGAACCAAGTATCAGAGTTGTGAGGATTTCTACCCCACAGTTTAGTCTAGGTAACACCTGGCATGTATAAAAGTGTGGGGGAAAGATTTTACTTAGCAATAAGATCAAAGGTACCATTAAAAGCAAGATGGCTAACCACAATCCCAAGAGTCTGATAAAAGGGGATAGGGCCAACACAAATCTCACAGCTCAAGAATCTGAAGGAGGCCTGGGGGAAACCCATTCACTGGAACAAAAGCACTAATTAGCCCTGAGCCTACCCCTGACCCCCTGCCTCCTCCCCGATCCTAAGGCCTAAACACCCCCCACAGTCATGTTGACAATAATGCTCTATCAGAGACTGAGAATCTGAGCAGAGGCCTACAAAGTGGCTTCACTAAGGTTGTGATGTAGATATTCATTAATAAATCGAAAAAATAGGTATACTTCCTTTGATCATGAAATTATTTAGCTCTTAGACTGTCTAATGCATGGATCCAATTTAAAATTCCCTGGGTGAAAGTAGCTGGGGGGCTTAGGAGCCTTCCTGAGATGCTGCCTGGGCAGATACCTCCCGCTGGTGCCTGGACACCACAAATTCAGAGATTCCCAGTGAGCCCTTTGCCTCCTCCTATAGATCCACACAAGCACTGAACTAGGAAGGCCATCTCCTTCTGTTGTTATATGCGCCTGGCTTTCACAAGAGATAGACTTATTATGGCTGTTTCAGTTGTGGTAATTGTGCACAGGCTCGTTTTCTAGATTACTATTAGCAAATTCAAAGAGTCATAAAGATACTTTGGCTTACTATATTAAGAACAGAATTACTTATTTAAAATAGGAAATACTTTAGAATGAATTTGAAAATTAATTGGAGTTTACTATTTTGGAACGTGAATCAGATGTAGCTATATTGAGTTCTTGATATTTAAGTATATGAGACTTCAGAAACACAGTAATGTACTACCTTAAAATAAGTTCAGGCAAATTTAGGGACAAAAAACTATGTTCTCGCACAGGCCACCACTTCAGGTGTTCATGAAGTCAAAACATATATATTTGAAATTATCTAAATTACTGTTGCTAATGACAGTCATGCTGACAAAATTTACTGGTTCATCAAACTACAGTGCAAGTACATGAATTTATTGGTAATAAATTATCATTTTTGCATACATCAGTCAAAGCACAAGGCCTAAATACTTGCAAACAAAATGCATTATTAATTTAATTGTCACGGCCTATTTGGCTAACTTCTATTACTATTTGCTATAATATGCAACGCATAAGAGGGGAGAATCAAATTTAAAACATAAAAAAGTAAGCTGATTATTTTGTCCTGGAGAAATTAAAATACAGCAAGCTTGCAAAACTATAGCCAAGGCATTAATGTTTTAAATAGGTAAGAAAAAAAGGTTTAACTCAATTTTGAGAACAGTAATGCCCAAAGTGAGGGTTCAACATGCTGATAAAGAGTTTCTTTGTTTCCTAAAACCATTAACAGCCATCAATTCCCTCGCCAAGGCAGGGAGGAAGGTGGAATGGAAGAAAAGAGCCCTTTGGCACCGACCGTGCTAGATTTTGCTACTTAAACAGGACCTTCCCCAGCTACACACATCTACTGGAAACCAACACTGCTGCTGGGGCCCTGGCTTTCTGACGTCGCATTTCTATGCAGTGAGAGGGAGCACCCTGAAAACACATACCGGAAACAACAAGTGTTCTGAGACACAGAGGTCTTAATAGAAACAGCAACTCAACGGAAGATGTGCAGCTGAGGTGGGGCCTGCACCCTGGACTACGTAGGGGGTTACGGCCCCAAAGACGGGACGTGCTTTCCCCACCTGAGATTCATTCTCTGATTTTAGGACCAAACCATGTCAGGTAAATGGAAAACCAAATAGTACACCTGGCTTTTCAATTTCCTGTCATGATACATAGGAGGTTTCTACTGCTCTTAAGGGCTTCAAGGATGAAAATATGTGTAAGGTGCCCAATTTTTCATTAGTATGAAACAATATGAACACTTACTTCACCCTTTACAATTCCTCAATAAAAGGCAAAATGATATAATTTGAGTCCAAAACATATACTAGTTATATGGTAGGAAATATTTTCTTTTTACTAATTAAATGACCTAGACTGTTTTCACCATTCGTAATTTATTTTGTGAACCAAATAGCCTAAGTACCTGTATATAAAGATTCTCAATGTGGATAATTAGTACAAGGAAGAACAATGGGATTAGAGTCAGAATAATAACAATTCTAACATGTATTCACTATAAGATATGGAATAAATTATTGCCTATTCCTGAATCTTGGTTCTTAGATCTGTAAAACTGGAATAATGCACTGCTAATAACATGAGATAATGCATGTAAAAGCAACAAAAACATAGTACTTACAAAAGTTTTGTTTCTACTTTCATAAACACTCAAGAAACATAACTCTGACAATTCTTGAATTATAATTTAAATAATATAGAATTTTTTGAATTTCAAGAATAATGCATTCGGGAGGTGTTCAACACATACAGTCAGGCTCAAATTAAATCTAATGCTACCAACAGAAGTCCCAGAAACCCAAAGATAAAAAAAAAAGGAAGCAGGCATACACTCCATATTTTGAGGCGGTAGTCACGTCCAAACTAAAACGCTAAGAAAACAGTATGCCCTCAAAAGAAGTGTCAAGGTAAATTGCTTATAAACACAGAAAATATTGGTAAGAGCATTTTAAATGTTTTAAAAAGGCAATTAAACATTTACAAATAAGGAAGAAGTCCTGGGAGGTCCTGGGCTACAGAACAATCTGCATCGTGACTGACATCTTAAAAAAGTATTAAAAACCAAAAGTTTCCAGGAGCAACTACAGAGTTTGAGATGCCGTCTCGGAGGGTTTGGGGGCAACCTACTGTGTCTTTGAAGGAAGAAGAGAGGGTTTTACTAGCTCTGGGTGAGCTGTACACTGTACAGATTTAAAAATTTCAGAAGTAGCCAAACTCACCTGATAGCTGACATTGTTCTATTTCTGCTCACCTAATATAATTAAGTATATGTGCCGAAGCTAATTATGACACAGTGGCAAGAGAAAAGAAGGCCTGGCAGTTGATGACATAATAATCGTAGTGTTATTTTTCATGACATGGCAACTATAGTATTATTTTGGGGATGACACAAGATGTATTTCTTTTTTAGAGTCAGCAATGTTTAATTACAGTAAGAATTTAAAAATATTATTTTAAAACCTCAAAATAAAAATACAGGAAAAAATAGACCAAGTTTACTTTTACATACTTATTTTAGCCCATTCATACACATGTGCAGAGGTCATCCCCTCTAAATCAACTTTTCTACTGTTTCAAGATTATTTCACAAATTCAAAGTCCCTTAAATCCTTTCAAATATTTTTAGATTATAATTTTTAAAATTAAAATGACATTAAATTCTGGGGGGAGAATGACATAAAATATATTATTAGACCACAGAGTACCACAAATGCAAACATGATGAACTGACTTGATAAAAATTCTAGAAGGCACTTAAACAAAGCCTAAAGTGAAAACATAACTGTATTTGTTAAATTTTTAAAAATGAACAAAAATTACCTTTCTTTGGGGGTGCCAACTCCATGTTTGCCTAGCAGATGGGTATTTAAGTGCTTCTTCATTACAAAAGCAACCCTGAAGAAAGAAATAACAATAATTATAGAATTCAGTCATAACTCTCTACTAAAAATTTGTCCAGAAAGTATTTTCAAACAGGCATTTATATATGAATACAACAGGAATGTGCATATTACAATGGTGTTCTTGGTAAACCAGATGCTTGCATACAGATCAAATATACTGTGATATTTGAAGACCAGAAGAAATAAGTGAATTGAAATTAAATGGTTTGTTTTCTTACTTGAGTGTGTGAACAGGGACAAAAACAATGACCGTAGCTTAGTCACTGTCTTCACCATCAGAAGAAAGATAAAGCAATACCACAACATAACATTCATTGCCCCCTAGTTGATCCCACACTTCAATCATGAAATGAGTTTGAGAAAATGTCATTTTATTAAATATTTAAGGGACTATAAAAGAGAAAATGAATAGCTTCCATGAAGCTTCCTTGAAAACATGGTAATAATTTGAAAAAAGGTTTTTAAAAATGTTATAAATGTTTATTGTGTCTCTGGCACATGCAAAAAAAGAAAAAAAAATGTGCTTAAGTGCCAAGAAGATGTCAATAACTAAAACAAACAAAAAGTATTACCTGACACACTATCTTATTTCATACACAAATCAGCTTAATTCAATTTTGATTTCATAAATATGAAATGGACAGGAATCAGCACCCAGTCCATGGAACACTAGTTATCTCCTTCTGAATACAGTACAACATCAATTTAATTACATCGTGTGATTATTTAAAACAATTTAGATCTCATTCAGAAGCATCAGACTAAAATGGTTCTCTTGATAAGCAAAAAAAAAAAAAAAAAAAAGAAATTTAATGTTATAACTTCCAGTGTAAAAGGGCTTGCAAACATTTTTGTTAATTATGTATTACAGCTGTCCTTCATAAAGTTAATTACCAATAGCTGAAAGGCAACAGAATCTATTTGCATATGTACATGAAAGGCATGACATATGCAAAAATATGATTTTAATTAGCATTCTATGATATGAAGGGCTACAAATCAAATTGGCATGTTATAAGATTCTTAACATTAAACACTGAATTCATCTGGACATGTTTGCACAAACGGGCAATGTAAGACTATAACGTACTGCGGCCTTCTGGAAGAGACGTGTCAAAAGCTAACACTGAAACAATTTCTAAAACTGTGAATGCCTCTTTTGTGTGTGTGTGTGTGTTTTTTCCCCCCATTTCTGGTCTATTTTGGTTATTTTCCTATAATATTAGGGAACCTCAGTTTTGAGGCTAAAACAATGTATTTGCATTTTTTAAATGACTGTGACTTCATTATTCAAATAATGTATGTGTATACACTGAAAATGACATTCATTCTTTTTTATATGTTAGGTAATAGATATGGACAATACATGCTTTACAACTATAAATAACTGATCACGCTATCAATCATTAAAATGGAAAAATGATTACATGTAAAGAATCAAAGAGTGATGATATTAAATGCTTAGCAAGAATAATGGTACAAGATATTCTATATTTGTTTCTGCTTGGTTTGGACAAAATAAATAACATTTTTCATTTCCTTAAAAAAGAATGCAGTAATAACAACAGTCCATTTAAGGCATAACTTCCCTACTGTCCTCTATTTTCCTATAATTAAAAAAACATAAAGCTAATAGCAAAGAGCAAAGGTTAAGAACCCAAAGTTGCAAAGCAAAGCTTATTTACATGACCAAGTATAATTTAAGAGACGTGAGCTTAGAACCACAGTGCAGTTTCTAAATGAAAAAAAATTTTATTAATTAAAATGTTTAAGTTTTAAGACTGGAAACAAAAATATTACCCTGCACAGGGGAGCAAACTAGAGTACACAGCGAGAGAAAGCTTCTACCTAATATAATTTCTCAATTATCTGCTCAATGTAACACTAAATATTTGGAGGAATAACAATTTTTTTATTACGGGAAAAATTTATAATACTAAAATATAGCTCAATTACAGCCAAATGTAAAATGTCCATTCAACTGAAACCTGACTTGACGTATAAAGTCTTTAAATTCGGTCTATACAAAGTACAAGTAGCATCAAAGTCTCAGTATCATCCTCAATTAAAAAATATAACTCAAACATGGCTAAAATAATCTTACCAACTTACATGAACAAAACATTGCAAACAATTTGCGATACTGAACGTCTTCTAGCTTTCACTGCCATCTTCATAGCACTGCATTAATATCTTTAGCATATTAACTGCTTTGGAAATTTTAAAATCTAGATACCATCAGAAATAAAACAAAAACAGCCGCAACTTTGAAAAGTGATACAAGTGAAATGCCTTCTTCCTCATGAATACTTCTGCCTTTTGACCTCCATCGTGTTTCCCCACATGTGCTGATCACTTCCTGTGTAGTGCACTAATATGTCACATCAGACAGAGCTGTGCCTCCACGGAGCTTTCATTCCATCACCTGTAGCCTCCAACAGGATGCACCCAGCCCGCTGCACTCCTGCGGGCACACAGCAAGTCCCGTGCTTGGTAAGGAACAGTTCTAGACAGATGCGATGCACACAAGGCAACACTTACAAGTCCTACCTCAGAAAATGTTAACACTAGTGAAACAGACAAGAACAAGCATCTTGAATAGTGATAAGAGGATAAACAAAAAGAAGAAGGAAGATCTGAATTCGATATTGGAATCAAAATTCTATATTGGAGGCTCCAGAATGTGGCTTGTGAGGGAAGGAGGCAAGGAACTGGCAGGGGACAGAGCAGGGAACAGCAGGCCACAGAAGGAAGGGCAGCCAGGACAGCTGAGTATGAGCCTAGTGTGGGGCCTGCTCCTGGAGGGGAGGGTAGAGGGGAGGAAGGGGCAAGGGCTGAGCAGGTGGAAAGGCAGGGGAGGGCAAGGGAAGGCAGGATAGGGCAGGGCAGGCCGTGTGGTGTCCCTGAGAGCAACAACCTCACAGGCCAGACAGCCCAGGCTCACACTCCAGTGAGAAAGGAAGCCCAGTCTGAACACTAGTGGGACACGTCTGACTCCCACTCTGATGGATTCCTCTAGCTGCTGGACGCAGAGTAGACGGAGGGAGGAGACGAGGGCAGGGGCCGCCAGGAGACTCTGGGAGGCACCCAACAAGAGGGGAACCTGCTGGCCTGGAGGTCAAGGGCGAGGTGCACGCTAGAATACACTCGCTGAGGTCGTCCACCTGCAAATGCCTGACAATCTGAAGGAACACCTTGAAATAATAAAAACAGTGTTTTCTATATATGATTGATTTCCAAGTATCTATAATTGCCTGAAATAGCATCACTTAAAATTGCTTTTGATGTCAAAAGAGCAGCACAGTAATAACATTTACATCCTAGCTATAGATTTCTACTTTTCAGTACAAATATTTCTTACTTTAACTTCTAATTTTAAACCAATTTCTCCTACACGATACGTCGACCTAATCACAGCCTCTTCCTTCAGTCCCTTAGGTCGTATCACTGCGGAATGATTTCCACTTCAGAGTCATCAAAGACTATCTGATTGATCTATTTAAGTAAATAAAACAGTGTCATGAATTTGGGGGAAGGGATGTGAAACAGAAACCTAGAGCCACAGCACGCGAGAGCCTCTAACACACAGCAAGTCAGGATGTTTAGCGGGGGCCAGAGGTCAGCTGTGCACAGGCCGTGTTCCTCCCGGCCTCGAGCCAAAACGAGCAGCAGCCGTATGCCTCCTGAGTCTTTGCCATGTTATTCCTGTGTCCCTTGCCTCTCTGACAAGGGCACATGCTCCTCAAAGACGGGCCTGTAGGGTATATAATACCTAACTGTGTGAGAATTGCTGACCATCAGGTCAACGCAGGCCACACAGGTTACAGGAAAGAGGAACGTGTGTGCTTTTCAGCAGTTAAAATCCAAACACATTAACACAGTAGGTCAACAAGAATCTGCAGAACTTGTTAACACACGACCGTGAGGCAAGCCCATGTACATCCTCTTTAGGTCTTACTGAGGGATCCGAGTCCCCTACCCAGGTCTCCAGCGGGGCCCCCAACACCCAGGCACACACACCCCTAACCACTGCCCAGAACGCAGGCTACACGGAGACGTCTCACAGGTGGTGTTCAGTGTCAACCCCTTCCCAGCATGCCACCAAGACATGTGACTCTGGACCTGAACTTATTGGTATCACTTGTCAGTCCAGCATTAATTCACCCTGTAAGCTCAGACATGTGACTCAACAAGGTGCCTTCGGTTTCCTCATGTATCAAATGGATGGCAGTGACTGTTCCTACCTAATAAGGATGTGATGAGGAGAACACGATCATTGTTTGCACAGCACAGAGCATGGTGACTCACACATTCTTAACGTTATACAAATCTTTGCCACTTTTAGCTCTTAACCACCTTAAACTCAAAGGTTCAAGGCCTAACTACCCCCCTCCCAATAATCTACCTCATTCCCACTGGCCAGCACCTCTCTGTAATCAGGCCACGTTAGCAGGAAGTTAGCCAAGTTAGCAATGTGGTAGGAACCCACGTTCATAGGAGCTACAATGCAATTCAAAGTGATTTGATTCAAACACTAATTAAAAGGTTCACATGTTTTAATACCATCAGTAAGCACGGGGGACTCCAAAGTAAACAGCACTCAGGGCTACCCATGGAACAGACAGGAGAGGAGCAAGCAATGACAAAGAAGGTTTAGGTGCAATCGCCAAGATCGAGAGCAGAGACCACAGAGAGTGGGAGCCACTCCGAGGTTCCAAAGAGGCCTCGGAGCACAACAGTTAAACGGGTCAAGGCGTGCAGATTCCAGGCCCACGGACCAGGACATGCAATGGGGAAAGAAGTAACACAGAAAGGTCGAGAAAGATTGCTAGAGAATTAGGTACCAATCTGAGATAACAAAGGAAAAAAAAACAAAACAGCAGAGTTCTAAATCACGAAGCGTCCTATGAGTCATGCCAAAAACTTTAGATTTTATCCAGATTCTCAGCATTTGCCAAATATCCTGCAGATGACTGTTCTGCAGGACAGTCATAGGGATGTTTCCGAAGGGGGAGGGCTGGAGGGCGGGGTGTGAAGCCTCACCAGGCAACACTGAGTTGGGAGAGTCAGACACTGCAGCCTCCCAGTCGGAAGGAGCCTGTGAGCACGGAGGCCCAAGAAAGGGAGGGGAGATGTGTGCAGCTCTCTCTGAACCTACTGGACTGCTACATATTTTTGTCATAAAGATGAACGAACATCTGTTAGAACTCTGTCTTCAGGACACAATTGAGAAAATGCTGCTGTAGAGTCTGAGGAACACTGAAACAGGACATGAACATGACCGGATGTACACTTCAAAAGGCACGGGTTTTGCAGTCAGCAATGAGAGCAGGGCCTACTCTACCACTTACCATGGGAGTGGAGCCCACAATTTCTTTTTTTTAATCACGCTAATCCTCTCCTTCCTACTTTGTAGTGTGGGGACAGAAATGCCTATCTCAGAAAGTTTTAAAAATGAGATAATAGGGGTGCCTGGGTGGTTCAGTGGGTTAAGCGTCTGACTTCAGCTCAGGTCATGATCTCACAGTCCATGAGTTCGAGCCCCGCATCGGGCTCTGTGCTGACAGCTGGAGCCTGGAGCCTGCTTCGGATTCTGTCTCTCTCTCTCTCTCTCTCTCTCTCTCTGCCCCTCCCTGCTCATGCTCTGTCTGTCTCTGTCTCAAAAATAAATAAAACCATTAAAAAATAAAATAAATACAATAAAATAGGAAAATTATCCTGGACTATGTAGGTGGACTCAAGGCAATCACAAGTGTCCTTTAAAAGTGGAAGAGGAAGGCAGAAGAAAGGAGGCAGAGAGAGAGAGAGAACTACGAGCCCGGGACCAGAGACAGCTGCACTGCAGGCTCTGAAGGTGGAAGAAGCCGGACCATTAGCCAAAGAATTCAGGTGATTCTACTGGGGGACATATGACCATCTTCTTCCTCAACAATGGTCTCCCGGTGGCAGCAGTGTTCATTAATTAATCTTACCTATCACAATCATTATAATAAGGGTTGCAAAATGACAATGTTCTATCATTTCTTCTACATTGATTAGAATGACATTTTTCTAGAAAGAACTTCACCATTGTCACCTGCCTCACTGTCTCATGCTCTCCTCCTTGCTCCCTTCCAAGAACATTTTAAATGGACTTTTGTATTTTCACTTTTATGTTATGTTTCACAATCAATTACCATAATTATGCTTTGTAATTCTCACACTGTCCCAAAATTAGCCAATGGAGGCCCTTTAAAGCTAGCTACTAAGTCCTTTTGACATCACTCCTCTTGGTGCCTGAGCATTTCCTTATTTTCCAGCGTAAGATGTTCCAGGCTCACCACGTCTTTTCCCTGCTGTAGAACTGGACTCAGCCCCAGTTTCTTATAGTAAGGAGTAGTATTTACAAAGCAAGATCTAGGTGCTACCTATGATGGCTGCTCCTGGGATATCACTAAATCCAAGCTCCTTTGGGGCACAAAACTAGGAAATAAATAAGTAAAGGAGCGTCTGAGCGGCTCAGTTGGTACAGCATCGGACTCTTGCTTTCGGCTCAGGTCACGATCTTACAGTTTGCTGGTTCAAGCCCTGTATCGGGCTCTGTGCTGGCAGTACAGAGCCTGCTTGGGATTCTCTCTCTCTCTCATTCTCTCTGCCCCTTCCACATGTCCCGTGTGTGTGTGTGTGTGTGTGTGTGTGTGTGTGTGTGTGTGTCAAAATACATAAATAAAACTTTAAGAATAAATAAAAAAGTAAGTAAACACACAAATATGGTGGGTATACTTCCCGATGGCCAGGAAAGGAAATATACAGAGGATCTCAAATATAACGGCTACTCTTAGGTAATGAGTATTCACTACAACAACTGAATGTATCTTTTCATTTTCTAAAATACTATATGTTTTCAAGTGGCATACAAGCATGTTTTATATAAAAAAAAATCACAGTACACAGAGAAAGAAGCAGCTTTTACTGTGAATCCTCCAAGTGGAAACGTGCTGATCATGACGACTTCCTGAAATCTCCAATTACGTGCTTCTTGCACAAGTTCTCAACCATCCCTGAACACTCCCTGCTTCCCACTATTGTCAACTCTTTTCCTTCCTCTTACCTTCACGGGATGACATTACCATTCTTACTTCGAATTACTTCATACTAACTGCTTTCTGGGCACCAAGCGTAACCCCGTTGTGGATGAGTCTGAAATACGTACCTCCACCATGGCCTTTCCTGGGGCATGTTTTCCTTCTCTGAACTGACAATACCTTCAAACAGGCCTGACCCCAGTCATGACCTTCCCTCACTAACGGTCTCTCCAAACTTCCCTGATTCCAGCAACTGTACCACGTGCCCAATTCAATAATCATATCCTCATGTTCATGAATCATCTGTTGTTTGGGTCACAACTGTTCCCTATCAAGACACTACATACTTCTCTCATTCTCCTATGATTGCACTAGAACAAGCCGTGTTAGAGTGTGAAAGCATCAAGGTGCTCTCCATCACAACTCACCCCGTATTCCACCATCACATCATCTGTCCCTAAATATGTTCATACTGCACCTCAGTCATAAACATTTTATGATTCCCTACTGAACTGAATAAAGCACCAAGCCTTAAGCGAGCAAATATTAGTCTTCAATAGTCATCTGAACCAGTTATCCCAATTTTTGGAATATACCCTCAAGAAAGAATCGGAAATGAAGGGAAAAAAGCCGCACTCCAACTGAAAAATAAAAAGACCCTATATGCTCAATAGTAATGGCATGATTATATTAGGATATTATGCACCAATTAAAAGTACAGAAAATTTCTCAAGGCATATTAGATTAAAAAAGACAAAAACATTACGTACAATGCAATCCCATGTGTGTATATAACGCACATGTATTTTTGTACTCTAGCATAAAAACATACAAACACAGACATGAAGCAAATACAAGTCAAATTCACTTAACATGACATTTAGTTTTAGATTATTTACATTCTTTGCTTTTCTACAATCAGTAAAATTTTTAATAGTGAAAAATAACATGCTGCTTTATACTTTACACTGCACACTCGTGTCCCCTCAGCGCCTTGTCACAACCGACTGCATGAGCAGCACAGCCGCCACCAGGGTGACCGGAGCGAGGACGGACCGGGGCTCCCAGAAGGGCAGTGACTTTGACTTTTACAAGAAAATGTGGCAAAGAAGCTGAAGACGTAAAATCAAGATTCACGCCTCCTGGCCTTGACACAGAGCTCTTTCTGCCTTTCTGTGCCTCCTGCGAAAGGAAGATTATGCCTCATGGAGACAAGAAAAAAAAGAAAAAGAAATGCTACAGAAATAGAAGTATTCACAAAGAATATCATTATAGCATATTAAATACTGTTCTAAATGAACAGGACTCTTTAGAAACTAATGAGTGAAAAATCAAGTAGTTGATGTGGAAGTTTTAGTTTTTCATTTTTTAATTCAGAGATTAGGAAAGTACTTATAATATTTAAGAAGAATACATTTATCCTGTGGTGAAGATAAAAACTAAAAATTAATGACCAGTGAAACAGGTCAGATAAAACAATAAACACAACGCAATCAGTTAACAAGAATAATTATGCTTAGAGATAAACATAAAGATGCCAGGCGTTATTAAAACACTGGCCAGTGGGGTTAGAGCGCATTGGTTTTATTATGAACAAAATCAAGATAAAATAGATATTTTGCTCTCAAAGTATCAGAAACCAAGATCATGGTATGGCTGTTTCTAAAATGTAAAACATGCTGCACAAAGTAAATCAACACTTAACTGAAGTATTAAAACTTCGTTAGCATAACATTTAAATGAAATACGTTCTGGGGCGCCTGGGTGGCTCTGTTGGTTGAGCGTCCGACTTCAGCTCAGGTCATGATCTCGTGGTTTGTGAGTTCGAGCCCCGCACTGGGCTCTGTGCTGACAGCTCAGAGCCTGGAGCCTGCTTCGGATTCTGTGTCTCCCTGTCTCTCTGCCCCTCCCATGCTCATGCTCTGTCTCTCTCTCTCAATAATAAACATTTTTTAAAAATTTAAATGAAATATGTTCTATATCATCCTAAACGTATTTGTAAACAGGTTCCCATTTACATTGTTTTAAACATGACTTCACATAAGAGTTTTTTCCATCCACTTCTCTGGCCTATTAATTAGCACATTAACTTAAATGAACACACAAAAAAACTTGAAGTTTCTCAAAGGAATTCAAATCTATCAAAAACTTTATGTGGCAAATGAAGAAAAAAAATCTATGATTACATGAGATTTGTTTATTCCAAAGCTCAGAAGTTATTGGGTGTTAACACTTGAAAACTACAGTTCTCGGGGTGCCTGGGTGACTCAGTCGGCTAAGCATCTGACTTCAGCTCAGGTCATGATCTCAGGGTTCGTGAGTTCGAGCCCCGCGTTGGGCTCTGTGCTGACAGCTCAGAGCCTGGAGCCTGCTTCCGATTCTGTGTCTCCCTCTGTCTCTGCCTCTCCCCTGCTCACACTCCGTCTCTCTCTCTCAAAATTAAATCAACATTTAAAAAATTTTAAAGCAAAGAAAACTAGAGTTCTCAAGCTCTTTCACCAGATCATTCATTGCTAGGCCAAACCAATTATGTCTATCGGGATTTCCCAAGTATCTTACGATACCATTTCTTGAAATACCGATGCCCTTTTGGTTATAATCATCCCACAGAACCCAGAACTTCCACATCTGAAATCTGCCCTTGCAATTTTACATAAAACCACTTCCTCCAAAAACAAATTATCGACATCCCCAAATTTAAAATGACCAAATGTCCTTTAATATTCAAAAATTCTAATTATTTTCCTGAAGAAACAAAACTTAACAAAACTTTTGTTTATTCATAAAAACCAAAAACTCTTCTATGTGTCACACCTCTCCTGAAAGTAAGCTTTGTGTGCACAAAAGCAGCAGTGAGCTCTTAGATATAATGCAATGTTAGCTATGGCAATCAGACATATTCTTCCAAGAAACCGCGAGGTAGTGACATAAACCCACAAACTCTCACACATGCCCACAGGGCATTGCCCACGCTCTATAGGGGAGGACGGGGAGATATCCAGAGACCCAGCACTCCGCCTTCTCAAGAGGTCATTGCTAAGGGGTCCTATAAGAATATCACTGTTAGTACTGTCAGAATTGTAAGTGTTACACCTTTCCAAGAACGTTAAATGTAGATTTTCCAGTATTAACCACATTCTTAATAGTAACAAAAGCCATCTCCTATTAGGTTTTCTGTTTTATTTGTAGGGAGGGAAATTACCAAGCTCTGTTCTGAGTGCTTAACATATATGTAACTTATTGAACCTCACTTTTAACAACCCGTGCACATACTGTAAAAGTCGGCCCCCACAAGGCTGCACAGCCAGGGAGTGGCCTTCGGCATTTGAGCCCAGGCTGTCTGATCAGAGCCCACACACTGCACTCGAGTACCACTGCTTCTCTCCGTCTTACAAATTAAAATTCATATATATTACTCTTTAGTTCTTGTGTCCGCATTTTTTAACTAAAAAGTCACTTGCCAAAATAAGTAAGGAAATCAAGGACAAAGTGTATTTGGTTTCTAAGTTTACGAAACAACACAGGCAGCAGCACAGAATCACTTGCTGAAATTGCGAGTGAAAACCCTGGGTCTAATCTAGGCTCTGCAATGAGGAGTGATGTGGCCCTGGCTCAGTTAATAACAATGACACACAAGACACAATGACGTTACGACACTTACATTGTCTCAAAGACTACTATGGATTTAGTAAAACACCTGTATTAGTGGTAAGCTACAGAATAAGGATTGCCATAATTGATGAAATGATAATTAGAAGGGAACCAAAATAAACAATTCTAGATGGGTTCAGGATAGTTATAGGGAAGGAAGGAAGGAAGGAAGGAAGGAAGGAAGGAAGGAAGGAAGGAAGGAAGAGGGAGGAAGAAGGGGGAAAGGATGATGGGTGGGAGAGAGAAAGGGAGGAGGGGAAAAAGGGTGGAAGAGAGGGAGGAAGGGGGAGGGAGGAATAAGGGTGGAGAAATGGAGGGAGGGAAGAAGAAGTAAGGGTGGAAGAAAGGGAGGAAGGGAGGGAGGGAGAAGGGGAGGAAGGGTGGAAGAAGGGGGAAATAGAAAGGAAAGGAGGGAGGGAGGGAGAAGGGGGAGCAGGGAGGAAGGGTGAAAGAAAGGAAGGCAGCAAGGGAGGTGGGAAGGAAGAGGGAGGGAGGAAGGGGGGAATAGGAAGGGAGGAGGGGAGAGAGGAACTGGGGAGACGGAAGGAGAAGGCGAGGAAGGGTGGAAGAGCTGGAGGAAGGGAGGGACAGGGAGGAAGGAAGGGGGACATAGGAAGGAAGGGAGGGAAGGAAGAGGGGAAAGAAGGGTGTGACAAGAAGATACTGAGCACAAGCCACCCTCACTGAAAAGTTTCCCAATGATTTCAACCCACAACCCTTGGCCTGGAGCTGCCTCAACCCTTCTGAAGGTGGCAAAACAGTGGTGGGGCCTTCTGTTACTGTGAGGTATTACCCTAGAAATGGCAAGTGGTAACACGGTCAAGGGAAATTAAAATTCGTACAGCACGCTGGGGAAAGTGCAGAGCAAGGCCCCGAGCGCACCAGACCTGGGGCTGAGTCCAGCGGGGCCATGGCGGAGGAGGACACCAGCTCACCCTGGCCGTGAAGACCGCGTGACAGGCGGTGTGGCGGGGCTTCCTGGGGTGCTGGGAGCCCGGGGACCATTCGGGAATTGTTGGCTGACATCGTGGCAATGACAAAAATTAGGACTCCTCCTCAGAACAGGAGGAAGAGGAGGACACAGGACACGCACCGGGCTTCGCACTCGCACACGAGACTCTGAGTCCCAGCTTCGCCCTTCCCGAACACGAAGACCTTCCTCACCAGGCTAAACGAGTTTGAAAACCACACGCTAACACAATTTACCATTTTGTTGACAGAACACTGTAGGCCAAGTAGAGCAGCAAATGTTTGCCTGGATTCTTCAGATACATAGTATTACTAACCTCAATTTCCAAATAAGAATATTGGGGCATAGTGGAATTAAACAAAACAACGGTTAGAGTAAAAGCTATCTATATGCAGTATATAGAAGCCTATACAGTAAAGTGTCGGCATATTGCAAGAAATGCACTAAGGTCTCGATAAATGATTGCTATTAATAAATTAAGAGTCTCTTCCTACCCAAGCATATAATCCTGGTATTGTCCTTATTGATTAAATGTGCAAAAGCTAAAATACATCAGGGTGTTGATGTCGAGGAATAAAACACCAATCGATAAATCCACCAAACAAGTATTTCCACTTGTATATGTAATTTGTCCTCAAATTTCTTCCATGATGATGTTTTATGTAAATCTATAATACAATAACAGGAAATGAAGCGCATGTCAGTGGAGGAGTGGCGACCAGCCCCTGGTTCCAGTTCCGCAAGGGAACTGAAGGGCCGGGCCCACAGGGACCAGAAGACAGTTGACTAGAAGTTCCATTTGAGATCTCCTATTCCCTAAGACATACTCTGGTCATTTGCAGTAGAGAACTCGCCAGTACACAGTGCTGACCTACCCAACACCACCATTTCCAAGGTGCCTTAGTACAGGCACTTCTGATATCATGGTAATTTGGGGGTAGAGGGGTGCTTTTTAATTACTGCTTTTAAAATATTATTTGGGGGGCGCCTGGGTGGCGCAGTCGGTTAAGCGTCCGACTTCAGCCAGGTCACGATCTCGCGGTCCGTGAGTTCGAGCCCCACGTCGGGCTCTGGGCTGATGGCTCAGAGCCTGGAGCCTGTTTCCGATTCTGTGTCTCCCTCTCTCTCTGCCCCTCCCCCGTTCATGCTCTGTCTCTCTCTGTCCCAAAATAAATAAACATTGAAAAAATAAATAAATAAAATAAAATAAAATATTATTTGGTAAACAAGAGTACTTAAGTTGCAATTGACGTGAAAATTAGTAGAAACTGGCCATACACGTTTAGTATGTTTATGGAAACCAAAATATATTGCACTGTGTATAAATAAGAGCCAGAAATTGAGATTTTAAAATGATACAATCTACTTTTAAACTAATTTGGCATGAACACACCATTATGAGATACACACAGATAAGGGGTAATCTGTATCTTGTATCAAGGCTTACATATAGTTAAGATAAATATCTTTTGTGGAACACAATTATGCAAAAAATTAGAACACAATAGAAAACATTTAATAATAAAATGTTATAGGATAGAATTTAATCTTTATTTAATGATTCAGCAGGCATATCAAAAACATGCAGTGCTTCTGGGAGATAATCATCATCATCAATTACTGCTGCATAGGAGAAATACAGAAGTGTCAATTAATAAGAGTTCTGGCTGAATTACTTCCCTATAACAATGTATAATAAACCGAGTGAACCAATTGAAATAAGAAACATTTAAGGAATTTTTATAATAATAAAGTCAGGATTATTTTGTTCTCCTTTTAAAATTTCTTTATCATCTGAAATAAGGTATCTTAACAAAGTTTACTTAAGTGATAGACAGCAAAGAGGAATGTAAATTAGAAAAAGAATGAGGGGCGCCTGAGTGGCTCAGTCAGTGGGGCATCCAACTCTTGACTTCAGTTCAGGTCATGATCCCAGGGTCATGGGATCAAGCGCCACTTTGGGTTCTGGGCTAAGAGTGCAGAGCCTGCATGGGATATTCTCTCTGTCTCTCTCTCCCTCTCTACCTGCCTCCCCACCCGCCCCTCCCCGCCCTGCCATCTGCTCCTCACCCTGATCATACTCTAAAAATATAAAATATCAAAAAAAAAAAAAGAAAAAGAAAAAGAAAAAGAAAAAGAAAAAGAAAAAGAAAAAGAAAAAATATTCCAAAGACAAAGACAGACTGTCTGTCCTATTCAGGAAGTTAGCATGTTGTTGGCTGTAGACTGCATCGTGTACCACGTTGGGCAGATGCAGAACATTATTTCCATCTTTAGTTACCATTTTTGTTTAATTTTTTTAATGTTTATTCATTTTTCAGAGAGAGTGAGAGAGAGAAACAGAGAGACAGAGACAGAGCGGGGGAGGGGCAGAGAGAGAGGGAGACACAGAATCCGAAGCAGGCTCCAGGCTCTGAGCTGTCAGCACAGAACCCGACGTGGGGCTCAAACTCAGGAACCGTGAGATCATGACCTGAGCCGAAGTCGGACGCTTAACCGACTGAGCCACCCAGGGGTCCCTTTAGTTAGAAATTAAATGCAAATTAAGAGGATATGTACAAGTGCAAGGTTGGCAAGGGGAACACCGCAGGTGCTCTGTACAAGGATGACAGGGCCGGACCACACTATGCTCCACAGATCCCTATTCCTAGGATTCACCCAGTCAGGAAAGGCCATGAGAGAGACTCTGGTGGGACACATGGAATACAGAAGTGGGGCAAGGCTCACACATGTTGTAATTCATTGCCAAGATCATCTGTCATAATGCAACAACCAACACACCAACGCTACTCTCCTCTCCATGAACTGGGGGTCTTCCACCAGCTTCTCCTGGACTGCTGGACTAACTGGGTAAGTTTGAGTGACTGAGGAAACGACCAGCTTTTGCAGAAATGCATGCCTCTCATCAATGTGAGAGACAATGAAGGATTCAGTCTGTGCTCTTGGGCCCCAGTTCATGCTCGCAAGTCCCCTTACTTTGTACTCCCCACTCTGGGTCTTTCCTCACCTCTCAACTACCTGTCCTACAGACAGTTTCAAGATCCAACATCAAATGAAATGACAGTACCTTACGGAGACTGGTTGAAACTGTTCCCACAGTTGTATAAGATCAAATCACCATAACGAATCCCTTAACTTTCTTAGTATAACCACATACACATACACACACATACATATATACATATTACTGGTTCTAAATGCCTGATTGATGCAGAATTTTACAAATGGAATGAAAAGGACTTACCCTTCCCACCGAAAACAAAGAAAAAAACCAACATATATGAAATATATGAAATAACAATTTTTAACACAGGGAACATCAGGCAAAGAAAGTGATCTCAGAGAGAGACAGTTCTCAGACATTGGCACAGGCTGTGGAAATGTAGTTGAAGATGAGTAGACCTATGAAGGGCAATTTATGCAGATGAGCTGAGACAAAATGGACTACATGAAGACCAGGGAGCTGGAGAGAGGAACAGGAGAGACCTACGTATACAGAAAGAAATCAAGATCAGCAGAAGGAATGCAGGGAGCATTCAGTTATTTATTGATCAAACTGCATGTCTAAAAAAACTACACAAAAGTATGGTTAAGAATAGACAAGGGGTGCCTGGGTGGCTCAGTCAGTTGAGTGTCCAAATCTGGATTTTGGCTCAGGTCATGATCTCACAATTCGTGAGATCGAGCCCCATGTCAGGCTCCGAGCTGAGTGTGGATCCTGTTTGGGATTCTCTCTCTCTCTCTCTCTCTCTCTCTCTCTCTCTCCCCCTTCCCTGCTCCCCTCGCCTCCCTCTCTCTCTTTCTCTCTCAAAAAATCAATAAATAAACTTAAAAAAAAAAAAAAAAACAGCAACAGACAAAAAACATTACAAGAAAAAGTGATCAGTGCTCACAAAGGACCAGCCTTGAGAACATGACGACTCACACATGGGTTAAACAGAAAGGTCGGCCTCAGCAATACACAGTAATTAACCAGAGACCAAGCACTATCCCAATTCTGCTCTAAAGTGATGCACAAAATATCAAACTTTTTTCCAACTGAACTAACTACATCCCAGAACAAAGCTCAAGAATATTTATTAAAATGCAAGATAAATAGTAGCAACAAAGTCAAATTCACAATGTCTAAAATAGAATGAAAAATTACCAGACATACAAGAAGTAGGAAAACAGGACCTATAAATAAGGAGAAAAATAAGGAGAAAAATGAGAAAAAAACAAATAAGGAACAGACGAGATATTAAAATCAGCAGACAAGGATATCAAAATACTGTCATACAGGCAAAATGACCAAAAAGATATGTATTAAATGGAAGACATAAAAAAGACTGAAAGGAAACATCTAGAGATAAAAACTGGACTAGAGGAGATAAATTCACTTAGATGAAATTAATGATAGACTTGACACCCCGAATAGTGAACCTGAAGAAATAAAAATTAAAAAAAAAATAAATAAATAAAAGCACAGAGAAAAAAGAAAACTTTGATAACTGAAAACAGGATTAATTGTCAATTTCAAGTAATATAACTGGAAAGTCCCAAATGCAGTGGGGGAGAGGGAATACCTGAACAGTCGCCAAAAATGTACCAAACTTGACGAAAATTATAAACCTACAGATACAAAAAGCTCAATAAACTACAATTAAAGCAAATACAAGCAAAACCAATGATAAAGAAAAAACCTGAAATGTAGGCAGAAAAAAAAGTCATTATGCACATAGGACCAAAAATGAGAATGATGGCTGATTTACAGACCCAACTCAGGTAACAAACAAAGACCAAAAGAAAGGGTAATTCTCTTCACCTTACACGTTTCACCATTTACAAATATTATATCAAAATGGATTGCAGGCCTGAACATATAACCTAAGACTGTAATTCTTTTACGAGAAAACATCAGAGAAAATCTTTGTGATCTTGAGATAGACAAACATTTCTTAGATATTACAACAAAAACAGATCCATAAAAGGGCAATTGATATAAATTCAACAATATCAACATTTACAATTTCTCCTCTAAAGAAAATAAAGCCACAGAATAACAGATAATACTTGCACAACATATATTTGATAAAGGACTTGCAGCTAGAAAATATAAAAAACTCAAACCTAAAAATGAGGAGGAAAAACTGTTTTCATGGGTGAAAGACTTTAATGGCTTCTTCATCAAAGAAGAAACATGGACGACCAAAAGCTCACTAGGAGATGGTTAACATCATTAGTGAAATGCAAACTAAAAACAAAAGTATGCCTGGACATATCTGAAAGGAATGGCTGAAATTAACACACTGACAATACCAAGTGCTGGGCACGAACATGGACAAACAGGAACGCTATTCGCTCCTGATGGGAGTATAAAGCAGTACCATTCTCTGCAAAACACTTAAACATACACCTATCATGAGCTTACTCACAAGTGTTCACCCAAGAGAAATCAAAGCTTTTCCATACAAAACCTTCCATGTAAATGTTCATAACAGCCTAATTTTAAATACCCAGAAACTGGATCAAAAGGGAAATAGATAAATAAATGACAAAGAAAAGTGTACTTCTACTCAGCAACAGAAAGGGATGAACCAATGATACCTAAAGCAACACTGGTGAAATCTGGAAATAGCTATGCTAATGAAGGGGCTGGACAAGAAAAGAGGAAGCACTGCACCCTGACTGGAACAGGAGTCCTAGGAAATGCAAACTAAGTAACAGTGGCAGGAAGTAGACTGCAGGCAGCTAGGGCATGGGAGGGAGGGGTAGGAATTAAGGATTACCAAGGAAAACAGGAAACTTTTTGGCAGTAACAGAAATGTCCATTATCTTCCTTGAGGTGCTAGATTCGTGGAAATACATGTATGTGTGTATCTTTCAAAACTTATCGAATTGTATAGTTTAAATGTGTTAAATCCTTTGACCCTTAAGTTAAAAATGATACTTTCAAAGGGAGTGAATTTCCTAAGGTATATTCACGATGAAGTCCGAAAACATGAGTATTTCAGGCATTATGGCCTCCTTTGAAATTAATAACCACATTTTGTTATTATTATCCCCTTTCCTTCCCCCTTTCATTGCCTTTAAGGCTCTCTCACTTCGAAAAACTTCAAGTTCTTGAGTAACAGAGAACAAGTCAACAACAGGAGTAGTAAGCCTGACCCAGTCCCTGCTAACTTACTTGCACATGAGGTATGGATGCTATGTGGGCAGGATGAATAGCACACATCTTACTACAGGGGCAATGGAGAGAATTTCAGCAATCATTAGGCAAAACCTAAGGTTTAGGAACTGAGGCAAAAACTTAAAACAAATAAAATACACACCATAAAGTAAGCAGCTTCTTTGGATTTTTTTTTTTTCTTCTAGAATTGTAACTGTCTCATGTTAATAAAGCAGAATAGTTCAAACCAAAGAGGATCAATGTGAAGTTTGGGGGAAAGTTATACATGATAAAAGTATACAGATAGAAAGATTTGATGAAAACATTAGTTTTGGATTACCTATTTTATTTAGGATCATTTATACACTGATGTAGGATTTGCATGTAGTAGGATTTGTAAATGTACATATGTACCTGCAAATGTATGATGTTCATGTAGTTTTTTTTAAGGTAATTTATTTTGAGAGAGAGTGCATGCACACACAAGCAGGAGTGAGAGAGGGAGAATCCCAAGCAGGCTTTGCTCTGTCAGGGCAGGACCTGACGTGGGGCTCGATCTCATGAACCATGAGAATATGATCTGAGCCAAAATCAAGCAGCGCGGTTAAACTATTGAGCCACCCAGGCACCCCATACAGTTTATAAAAGTAACACAATTAACAACAGTGTAGTAATTTTAAGAAATGAATGAAGGCCATAAAAAATCGCAATCATGAAAAGCACTCAGCTGTTTCCTAAAGTTAGAAATAATACAAGAGACAACCAACCGTGAATAGCAGATGATGGAAAAGCGAAAGATGTAAGTTTATAGGCTTGAGGGGTTATAGAGCACGTTAGATTAAAAGGGGAGAACATGTATCTGTGGGTGACATAAGACATGTCAATACTGTTAGCAACTTCTTACACTTAAGCATTACTTAAAGACTTCTCCGTACAATGTAAATTTTATATCTAGTAATACAAACCAATCAATAAATTTCTGATAAAATCCTTTGTCCAAAAAAACTGTGCTAAGGGGTATTGGAAAGGGCCAAAACAATTTAAAATCTCATGATCTAACTGAAGAAAGATAAGAAAGATACAACCACTTTACACAAGTAAAAAAAAAAAAAATTGTTTTTTAGATCCTAAAGAACACAAAATGTAAATGCCTTTATCACCTTATCAAACCCAAGTGTTACAGCAAGTAATGTATAATGCCTGGTAATTACATTAATAATGCCCCAATATTAAATTAATATATAATATAACCTATTAAAACACAAACACTGAAAAGGCCAAAATACTGCTCTAATAAATATCACTAACATAAACAAAATAATTTAAAATAATTTCTATTTCAACACAATTGGGCAGTAATACACTGAAAGACCTAAGGAAATTTTCAGAAGTTTCCAACTACATATACAATCACCATGATTGAAGAGATTTCCAAAAAGGTAAAGTGAAGACCTCCAAATATCTTCTCCATGAAAGCAATGGGGATATGGGCAAAACCAACTTTTTAAAGAACGCTGGTAGTTAATCTAAGACTAAAACACTGAGGAATTTAAATTCATGAAAATGGCTGGATATTGGCAAGGACAATGAGTTTTGTGGTGCTTCGACTGTTCCCAATCCTTTGTCCATCTCTCTAGAGTCCTGAGACCCTTGAAAACCAACCAGATCACAACTATGGTGGCTATGAAAAACATCCAACAGCCTAGCAGCCATGAGAGGAGTGAACGGGTTTAGAACTCACCAAAAGCCCATCAGAGATGTTCCACTAACTGACAAGACCCCTTCTCAGGGCTTGTCTTTATTTGACCCGACTCACAACCCATTCTTTGTGAGGAATCCCTATCACCTGAGCAAACTTCAGGGTGGGGGGTTGGGAGGGGAGGACAGTACCAACTGTTTTGAGAACACAGCTGCTTGAGAGTGCTAGCAGTTGAGGCTAACAAGATGTTAACTGATGAAGCTTCTATTGAAAGGAAAAATTTGAGGATGAGATATACATCAGGAACTTTGAAAAGCTCCTACACATTGCTCACATCTAAAAGGCCATACACAGGGGCGCCTGGGTGGCTCAGTCGGTTAAGCGTCTGACTTCAGCTCAGGTCATGATCTCGCAGTTCGTAAGTTCAAGCTCCTCCCATGTTGGGCTCTGTTCTGAGAGCTCAGAGCCTGGATCCTGCTTGGCATTCTGTGTCTCCCTCTCCCTCTCTCCCCACCTGCCCCCCCCCCATTCATGCTCGCACACTCTCTCTCTTTCTCTTTCTCTCTCTCAAAAATAAAAACATTTAAAAAAAATTTTTTTTTAAATAAAAGACGGGGCTTGTGTCAATGCCAGGGAAAGACCTGAGACCTGTGATTATACTGTATTTCATCTCTGGGTGATATGAAACCTTTGTACAAGCAGAAAGTGTAAGTAAAGCAAGAGCTAATAACTGCCTGCTGGTGCACTGAAAACCTTCCATAATGGAACAGGGGTCCTTAAAATATGCCGGGAGACTTACTGATAAAAGGCATTTAAGCAAACCTCTGTCTAACCATTAAGTTACTCAGCAAGCAGTCAGTTCAGTGGCCATATATAAAAAAGAATACTACATTAAAAATTCATTTAACAAAGTCACTTACAATCAGCAACAACAATAATAAACAACAACAAGTCAAACCCTGAGGGTGCGGGGTGGGGGATCTGATTTCCAGAGGGGTCACATTAAATTATTTAAGACGTCTGGTTACTGGGGCACCTAGGTAGCTTGGTTGGTTAAGCGTCCAACTCTTGATTGCAGCTCAGGTCATGATATCATGTTTTGTGGGTTCGAGCCCCATGTCCACTGACAGCAGGGAGCCTGCTTGGGATTCTCTCTCCCTCTTTCTCTACCCCACCCTCATTCATCAGCACATGTGTGCACTCTCTCTCTCTCTCTCTCTCTCTCAAAATGAACATAAAAAAAAAAAAGATGTCTAGTTACCAACAAACATGTACACAAAAATTGAGACATGCAAAGTAACATAAAAATATTATCTATATAAAGGGGAAAAAACAGTAAAAAAAAAAAATACTTCTGACAAATCACAGACGATGGAGTTTCTAGACAAAGAGTAAATCAACTAGTATAAAAATATACAAAGAAAAAAGTGAAATATATGCAAAAACTAAACAGAAGAGGATGATGACTCACCAAACAGATAATATCAAAAAAGAATTACTAAATATATACATAGTATACATGTGTGTGTGTGCGCGCGCGTGCATGCATAAATTTTGGAGTTAAAAAGTAAAGTAACTGAAGGAAAAATCACTACAGAGGCTCAACAGCAGATTTTTTTTTTAATGTTTTTTAATGTTTATTTGTGAGACAGAGAGAGACAGAGCATGAACGGGGGAGGGTCAGAGAGAGAGGGAGCATAGAATCTGAAACAGGCTCCAGGCTCTGAGCTGTCAGCACAGAGCCCGACGCGGGGCTCGAACTCACGGACCGCGAGATCATGACCTGAGCCAAAGTCGGACGCTCAACTGACTGAGCCACCCAGGCGCCCCTCAACAGCAGATTTGAACTGGCAGAGGAAAACAATCAATGAACACAGGGAAAAGTGGACACAGGGAAAAATGAAAAAAAGGAGGAGCAGAAGAAGAAGAGGGCAAAAGAGACGGGGAAGGGAAAGGAAAAGCCTCCCAAGAACCACAGGACACTATACTGTACCAAAACAGTCATGGTGGGATTGCTAAAAGAAACAAGAAAGGAGCAGGGAAAAATTCAAGAATAATGGCTAACCCCTTTACAAATTTGATGAAAACTCAGTCTTCACATCCAAGAACCTCAACAAATAAATACCAAGTAGGATAAATTGAAAGAGATCTACAGCTAGATTACAACAGTCAAACTGTCAAAAGCCAAACACAAGGAGGGAATCCAGAAAACAGTAACAGAAAGGCTATTCTTCCATCTCAAGGTAAGATAACTAGCAGACTTCACATTGGAAACTATGTAATCCACAAGACAGTGGAATAACATTCAAAATACGGGGGAAAAAACTGTCAACAAAGAATTCTGTATCAGCAAAACATAAACAAACAAGAAGAAAACATAAAAGACATATCCAATTAACAAAAGCAAAAGAACTCATCATTAGCAGAACTGTACACAACAAATTCTAAAGGTACTCCTCCTTCAGGCTAAAATTGAAGAGAGAAATGCAATTCCATATGAAGAAATGGAGAGCACCAGTAAAGATAACTACTCAGATAAATAATGGACAGTATAAGTATATCCTATGAAATTCATTTTTTCCTCTTCAATTAATATAGCAATAATTATATACCTGCATTTATTTATCAACACACAAGTATAAAAATGCAATTTGTATGAAAATAACACAAAACACAAAGTAAGAAGAAGAAAACGAAGCTATACAGAAGCAAAGCATTGGTACAGTATTTAAGTTTGTATTCATCAAAACAAGAATGTTGTACGTTGAAATATTAATTGTCATTCCCCAGGGTAATAATTACATATATGATATATAAACTACATAATCAGGAAGTAATATAATTATAAAATAATATATTATCATAATCATAATTAACATATTTATTAACTAATATAATCATAATGGACATGTATGTGTGTAAACATACATATGCATTACATGTATGAATCAAAAAAGGAATTTTAAAAGGTAAACAACAAAACACCTAACACACAAAATAAAGCAATAATGGTGAAAGAGAGGAACAAAAATGACACAAGGACATGTAGAATCAAAGAGCAAACGGCATATTTAAGTAAGTCCTATCATATCAGTAATCACATTTTATGTAAGTGGGCATGTTCCAATCAAAAGGCAGAGACTGACAAAATGCATTTTCAAAACGTGATCCAGCTATATGCTCTCAAAACAGATAGACGTTATGTTTAAAGAGTCAAAAGAATTGAAAGCAGAACAGAAAAAGATACAGGATATGATCATTAACCTAAAGAGGTTGCAATGGCTACACTACTAATCAAACAAAATGGAGTTTAAGACAAAGATTGTTACTGGAGATCAAAAGAGGACATTTTATTCTAAAAAGGTCAAATCATCAGTAAGACAGGAGAATTATAAACACATATGGCCCTGACAAGACAGCCTCGAACTACATCAACTGAAAACTGACAGAATTGAAAGCGAAAAAGAAAAATTCAAAAATATGAGTTGAGCACATTAAATCCCATTTTCAATAATGAAAACAACCAGGTAGAGGATAAAAAACGGAAAGGTAAATTTTGAATAAAATATATATTAATTACGACACACAAATGTCTGTAGACCATGTCACATAAAAACAATCTCAAGTTTACATGGAATACTCTCCAGGAGTGGCCATATGTTAAGACATAAAACAAGTCTCAAGAAATTTGCCAGGAGTGGAATCAGGGACAGAATACTTTCATTTCCTTTAACCATATTAAATAAAATTAGAAATCTATAAAAAGGAAGTTTTGGAAATTAACAAATATGTGGAAATCACATAACATAGTATTAATTAAATAAAGGGTCCTTAGAATAAATAACAAAATAAACTTTAAAATACTTTGAGATGAATGGGAAAAAAAAGAACACACCAAAAATTATGGAAAGCAGCTAAAGCAGTAGGGAGAGAAAACTTAATAGCTGTAAACATCTATATTTAAAAAGAAGAAATTCTCACATCAAAAACCTAAATATCTATGTTAAGCAACTAAAAGAAAGAAAAGCAAGCAAAACACAATACAAGCAGATGGAAGAAAATAAAAACTAGAGCATGAGTAATGAAATAGAAAAATAGCCAAAATCCACAAAATCAAAGTTACTTCTTTGAGAAGATCATCAAAACTGACCAACTGTTAGTTCCAACAATCAAGGGAGAAAATGAGACTCAAGTGAATAGATTAGGAAAGAATAGGGGGACATTACTACTGTTCTTACAGAATAAAGGGAACTAAAAAAGAAATAGTATGAACGGTGTGCCATCAAATTAGACATACTAAATGAGAAGGACACATGCCTAGAAAGAACAAACAAGTGTCACTGGCTGAAGAAGAAATCAAATCATCTGAATAGACCCATGACAAGTAAAGAGACTGAATTACTTATCAGAATATTGTGAACAAGGGAAGCTTAGGTTTAGATGGCTTCACCAATGAATTCCACCAAACATTTAAAAAAGAAGTAAAACCAGTCCTTCACAACTCCCCTGAAAAATACAAAAGTTTATTCAAACACTTCCCGACAGAATCTATGAAGCCAGCATTAGTCTGACACAAAAACAAGATGAAGACATAATCCCTCAGGACCGTGGAAGCATTATTCTCAACAAAATACTAACAAACTGAAAACCAGAACCATGTGGGAAGAATTACGTACGTTTACCAAAGGGGATTCATCTAAGAAGGCAAGTTTGGGGAAACATACAGAAATCAATTGAATATAATATATTCCATTAATAGAAAAGGATCTGTTCCAGATATAAGAGAATGGTCAGAGACGACAGAGACACGCCAAAAGAATACGGAAGACAACACACGGTCTTCCTGTTGACCAGTATGGGGTGATGTGAGCACCATATTGATTATGGAAATGACTTCTAATAAATAAAAAACGAATCCATGCGTGTACATTGACACAAACACACACAAAGCAAACATAAATTGAAAAATTTCTTCCAACAAATGTAGGAGCAATAGACATGTTACAAAATAACATCAATGTATTCTTCAAAGTTTAAACTGTTGCCTTTCCTCAATCAATAAGCATAGAGTTGATGATATGTTAACAATATCTCATTTTACTTGATGAATTTTAGCCTTTGTTTAGCTTTAGAAAATTGCAAAAGAGTTGACTGAATTTCACCCGCATCTAATTCGTACAGATGGCAATAAGGTATCTTATATCTCCAGTTTCTTATTCTTATACTAATTTGATTTCCTACCAGTACAGTATTAAAGGAAAAATAATGGTTTTTATTATTTGGACATTAACTCCCCCAAAAGATATAAAGACCGGGGCTTACTGTGATTGACATTTTTTTTTACATATATTTATTTTTGAGAGACAGAGAACATGAGCGGGGAAGGGGCAGAAGAAAAAGAGAGAGAGAGAGAGAGAGAGAGAGAGAGAGAGAGAGAGAGGCGCGGAATCCGAAGCAGACTCCAGGCTCTGAGCTGTCAGCACAGAGCCCAACTTGGGGCTCGAACTCACAAGCCCTGAGATCATGACCTGAGCGGAAGTCGCACACCCAGCCGACTGAGCCACTGGGCGCCCCTGCTGTGACGGACTTTCAAGCACAATGTGCTCACATGCCCGTGGACCCACCTATGATTAAAGCAGCACCGTGCTTCACCGTTAAGCAAAATGAACCCCGCAGCAATGGTCCTGCAAGGCGCAGGATTAGCCCCTCAAACAACACGTCTGCAAAACCGTCCGCACGAGTCAGCCTAATTCCTTCTACCTCTTTCTCTGCAGTCGGACACTGTTGTTGGCGGGTGACAGGGTCAGGAGGAAGTCCAAAAGCAAAGTACCACAGTTAGCTTTTATGATCATTTACAAAGTAAACAGCCCCTGATACTAACACCGCAGCCCTGGAGCAGAGACAGCACTGTTTATTAAAAAATTCAAGCAGATTCCTGGAATAGCACAGGCCATACTCAACAAGGGTTGCTAAAGTAGTGCCTTCTGGTAAAAAAAAAAAAAAAAAAAGGAGAGTGGGAGGTGAAAGAAGGTAAGACAAAATAAGGTAAACTGAGGTAGGGTACGGCCAAGCAGACGTGAGAGGCAGGAGAGACCCGCGTACCCAGGGCTCGGATATGCGAATGGCGACGGATAATATTCCGCAAAGCAAAATTGACTGAGATGGAAGCTATTTTGCATGGTACAGTGGCGATGGCTAACAAATGAGAGTTTTGTGGGCTGCGCGTCGGTCCCCTGCCTCATCTGCCACCCCTAATGACAGCAGCCACCTGCTGTTTTATTGTCACAGCTGGAGCCAGTTCACACTCCTTGGTGCTGAGCTCTGCCCATGAGCACCAAGCTCTCTCCTCGCCTCATTACTTTGATGAACTTTTTATGGTCAGCACCCATGAAGACCTCATCTAGGACTACGCGACACAGGCCGGCTTCGGGGAGCACTTCCAGTTACACGAGGTGATGACACACAGTGACACGGGGGCTGCCTGGTCTGCGGCTAGTGCTGAAGTGACTGTACCACACTTTGACGCTATAGGGCCCACAACAGGTAAAAAATGCCAGGAAATGCTCCTGCTTAGTAATGATCTTCACCCCTCACCGCAATGTAAAGATCGTAAGATGCTGCCATAATGAAGGTTTTTAATGGTACATGTTATTATAGAAAGCCTAATGTACTGTTTATGATTACTGCCATAAAATTAAAATTCTTTTCATTTTCTATAGATTGAAAGCCATAGGAACAATTTTTTTTTTTTTTTTTTTGGCTTTTGCTTTTAAAGTAAAAAGGGACAAAAACTGAAGTGGAATCAACATGGTCTTTATATCAATAAACCATTTTAAATAAAAACTACATAAACTGTTTTTTAATAAATAAAATGCAACAGTGATACAGCAGGTGATTTTAGGCTAAATCTGCCACGTGTAATTTTCATGGTAAAAAGGCTACATTCAACTCATGATGTCTTAGATATCAAAAGACTTTACAAGCTTTACTGATAAGTGCTGGTCAAACTTATACAGAAATCATCAAAGAGTTAACTATTTGTAGAGGGGAGAACTCTGAGATAATTTTAAAATTTAGTAACATTTAAAAAACTGACCAACTGTCAAAACTTGCTGTGTGAAAATAACTGATCATCTCTATAATTTATAAATACTAACTTACGTCTGATAATAAGTTTAACCTGGAAAAAAAAAAAACTCTTTACAGCATTTAAATATTTCAACATAATCCCACTCATATACACACTAGTAATATTTTTTAAATGTTCAGATGCCACCCAGTAGTATTTAACTTTCTGATGCCTAAAAACCATAATAGGCAAGATTTTCCTCAGTGGCATTCCAGCTGACAAATTTGACAAATTCTGCAATGTTAGGAGCCATTAAGTATTACTTAAACTTATTTTAAAATTCTACCGACAAATATATAGGTGTCTACGAATACATGAAGCAATTTCTTTTAGATTACTTTTTCCTCAAAGCAGACTATGTTTTCTGCTTTTCTCAGTTCTACTATGAAGCTTCCATTTATCGTTAATATTCAAAATACTGGTATTTTAGTTAAAAGACATGATAACGTGACCTTAATGCTCCCAAGCATGCACACTGTTCTCAACTTTGAGTTGCCAAGTAAGTGCTAAACTTGGTGCTTGTATGTGCTCTGTATTTCCAAACAATAACAAAGGTGCTGATTTTCCACCATGTAAGTTAACAAGCTGGAAGTTTTTACATAGAAAGCTTTCTCAGAAACATTTTTGAACAGCTTACCTAAATACATAAAATTTTTAAAAGTTATTAATAAAAAAGGACATGTCATTAATTGACAAATTTGGTGAAAACTAGTCTCCACATCATTTCACTTTTAAGTCAACCAGATAATATTTTTTAAATAAGGATAATTAGAAGATTAACATGAGAAGAGATGCTCTTGTATATCTCCATTTTAAGTGCATTTACGACTGGTTAGGAGTAGGAGGACATATACACACTCACGCAGGTTTATTTTTTTTTTAATGTTTTTATTTTTGAGGAAGAGTGTGAGGGCGGGGAGAGCAGAGACAGCTGGAGACCCAGAATCCGAAGCAGGCTCCAGGCTCCAAGCTGTCAGCACAGAGCCCGGCGCGGGGCTCGAACTTGTAAACCGTGAGGTCATGACCTGAGCCGAAGTCGGATGCTTCACCGACTGAGCCACCCAGGAGCCCCTCGTGCAGGTTTATAAGGCAGAAGCATTCATTTTTATTCTAGGAAACACAGACACTTACTTCTCTTCAGTAATCTGATAATGTCAAACTTACAGTCTGTGGAACCTAACTTGAAAAATAAAACAGTAAAAACGCTCAGTGGCTGTACTTAATGACGTTTAACTTATCAATCAAGTAACCATGAAAAAATAATTTACCCAATTCCACACACTGTCCTTTTTTTAAGGCAAATATCCTTCAAAGTGTGAACTGATTCTGTATAAAGAATATGATGAAACTCCCTTCAGTAAACGAATGGATGCTAGGTGCCTTTAATGAAATCATGGTGGTGGCTTCTGTTTCAGTGGATGAGTGGTTAATTGCTCATTCTATGTCTCATTATGCAAGAAGAAGTAAAAGAAGAATCGACTGTATTACTAAACGTATAAAAAAAAAAAAAACCTAGAAGTGGATGTGAGCAAGAAATGGGTTATATACTTCAGTTGCAGTGACACCCCAACAGATGAACACACACAGCAAACCTGGGCTGCTGGTATGAGCACAGAGTGAGCACAAATCCAGACGTCTACAAAACAGGATCCTGAGCGGAGACTGACCCACGCAGGGTGGTGCTCATCTCAAGGGACAGAACCACAAGGGACAGACTAGTTTCCTGAACCAGACAAAACTGACGCCTGTCTACCATAAGTGCTTCCTTACACAGAATTTATATTCCTCAATACTGCCAGTGTTTCGTTTTTTTCCCAAAGGAACCGATGGACAAAGCGTGTTGAAGTAACTAATACAAAAGAGGCACGTGCGTTCTACTACTGAAAACAGGTGAGCACATGAACACAGTTTTAAGCAAAGCAGGAAGTCTGTGACCCACAATATCAAATAATTGTGACTGCAAAGAACACCAGAATAGAAGAGATGAAGAACTCTCACATATTAATAGCATCTAAATCTTGTAGTTTTTCCTATATACTTTATTACATCTGATGTCGACAATTATCCTGTGAGACCAACAGTAATTTTTTACTGGCTAATGAAGAAATCAGCAATTTTCATTTCCTTCTGTCCAAATCTAGACAAATTTCCATCTAGTGGTTTACTTTCCATAGCACACCATTAAAATAACTTACAAAAATATCCAAAAAGACACACTCATATAATGCTAGGAGAGTGTTTTCATTCATTTCCTAAGTGTACATTTGTGATTCTCCAACAGTGTTACAGACTGAATGTTTGTGTCCCCCACGATTCCATGGAAACCTAACCCTCACGGGATTGGCATCTGCAGTGGCTGGGAGGTGATTAGGTCACAAGGCTGTAGCCCTCGTGATGGGATTAGTGCCCCTATAAAAAATAACCCACCCCATAGAGCTGCCTCGCCCCTTAGGTCATGTGGGGACACAGGAAGTAAACAGCCATCTCTGAACCAGAGAGTGGGCTTTCACCAGACTCCAAATCTGCAGGGGCGTGAACCGTGGGCTTCGAGCCTTTTGAACTGGGACAGATGAGTGTCGGCTGTTCATAAGCTGTCCAGCCCGTGACATTGTTAGAGCAGCCAGAACACAGTAGGGCAACAAAGTAACCAACTGTGTTGCCTTTTTAAAGCAGATCTCAAGGAATTTTTCCCTTCCAAAATATTTTATATAGACCAAAGAACATATGTAATGTCAAGGTAAGAATGGAGGATAATATAAAGCTATCTGTATGGTTTTCCCTAATCTCATCTTATTATATTTTATAATGTAATTATAAAATTATATTTTCTTATTATATTTTATAATGTAATAAAATAACAAACACTATATTGCTTAATTTGGCTTAGTTTTCAACTTTTCAAAAATGGGATCATATGGTGGTAATAAATGGACATTTGGGTTGTTTCTAATTTTTCCTGATTCCTGGACACAAATTTTGTTTTTTAAATAGTTTCTACTTCAGCAAAAACTTCTTTGTTGAATCTATCAACTTCCAAGTGCTTTGGTTGTGTCCATATTCTCGTTTTCTCTTCTATAAAAATCTGTAAGTCTAAAATTAAGAACAGTAGGGGCACCCAGGTGACTCAGTTGATTAAGCATCCGACTCTTGATTTCGGCTGAGGTTATGATCTCACAGTTCATGAGTTCGAGCCCTGCATGGGGATCCATGCTGATAGCCCAGAGCCTGCTTGGGATTCTCTCTCCCCCTCTCTCTCTGCCCCTCCTGTGTCCGTTCTCTAAATAAATAAATAAATAAATAAACAAACAAACAAACAAACATTTAAAAGTAAATAAAAATAAGAACAGTAAACGTGTTTCCATTTTTCAAAAATTATATACATTCACAAACATGGGCAACAAATCTACAACTAGTCAAACTTATTTGAAGTATTACTAAATAATATTATCTAAAAAGTCATTTGAACCTTTCGGGAGACACGATTTCCCAGATGGTACTAAACGTACAGTGAGGCATGACTACCACAGTCCACACAGTAGTGTGTGGTCCAACCGAACATTGATCTCCATGTTTGGGAGAGCTGAACTTGGCCACGTCCCTGCTGGGCTGTAAACAGCAGCCCGCCACAGCACAGCTACGGCACAGAAAGGAAGCTGACCAAGGGCTAGAAGGCAGGAAGAGCAGATGATATTTTCCCAGGAAACGTTAGATAACAGCAATTCAAGTAGTAATTTACATTAAAACACCAGCAACACAGAAGTAAAAAATCAATTATACATCATGTCTTTTCCTCAAAACTCTACTTGAGTCCAAATTCCAAAATTAAAACGGGAGTACTCTTCAAGGAAGAAATCCTGCCAGTCCTTTATGACTCCCACGTCTTCTTTCCAAAGGAGAAACCTAGCATTTAAACTTCCAATACCATAACCTTAACATAATACTAATAATGCAATTGTATAGTGGCATTTGTAGATATGATACGAGGCATAGTGTGACCTAACTAGTTACCTATTACAACAGTGGGGATTCAGAATACAACTTTCGTTTCCATTTTTAGATTAAAAATAGTGGATACAAAGTAAAACCAGAATTCCCTCAAAAGAGAAAATATAACCCTAGGATTTATTGGGTACTCTGTGATAGGAATATCAACATTTTCCAATCAATCAAGAAGTAAAAAGCACAGCAATAACTTGAATGTACATTCTTAAATTAGGAAAAATCATACTCCCATAAATCCACTGAGACAGACTTCAATACTTCTACAAATAGTCATAATAATTCCTATTGCTATATTTCTATGAAAGAAATATTATAGTTATTTTCTTTTGTGCAATGTAGTCATAAAAATGTTTGTATACACATTGATATTTTTTAAAATTATAAATAAACATAGCTAGCTTTAGCAAAAGAAACACCATGCCAAACACAAAGCTATATTCTCATGATAGACTGATTTAGTTAGAAAGATGTTGATTTAAACCTATTATTCAGACAAAAAAAAAAAATGAAAGACAGGCTATAAATCTTCAATAAAGGATATATCACTATACCATGTTTTAGTTCAAGGGAACTAAAGAGAAACACTTGAGAATAATTTGGGGGAAAAATGACTGTCTTCAATTGCATGTCACTTATAAACGTAGACAAAGGAATTTAAAAAATATATAAATTTAATAATATATATATATATATATATATATATATATATATATATATATATATATGAAAAAATTCACCCTTGGGGTACCTGGGTGGCTCAGTCAGTTAGGCACCCAACTTCAGCTCAGGTCATGATCTCATGGTTCCTGAATCTGAGCCCTAAATCAGGCTCTGCATGGACAGTGTGGAGCCTGCTTGGGATTCCTTCTCTCCTCTCTCTGCCCGTCTCTCTCTCTCTCTCAAAAATAAACACTTAAAAGGGGCGCCTGGGTGGCTCACTCGGTTGAGCATCCGACTTCGGCTCAGGTCATGATCTCGTGGTCTGTGAGTTCGAGCCCCGCGTTGGGCTCTGTGCTGACAGCTCAGAGCCTGGAGCCTGTTTCAGATTCTGTGTCTCCCTCTCTCTGTCCCTCCCATGCTCATGCTCTGTCTCTCTCTCTCTCTCTCTCTCTGTCAAAAATAAACATTCAAAAAAAAAATTTTTTTAAATAGATACTTAAAAAAAATTCACCCTGATTATTGCTGTGCAGTAAGACTACGACAGAACTTTTGCTGAAGATTTTCTTTAATTTCCAAATAGTCTCTAATTGATGTCCTCAATGCAATAATCTGAAATCTAAGATTATATTAATAAATACGGGTAAGTACATTTTTCTTGGTATCTCCTCAAACATTCTCATGCTATTTAAACAGAAGATCATCCACACGAGTGCATTTTGAGTGACAAAATTCATCGCACCGACTATGGAGGTGGAGACCTAGCGAGTCCACAGAAATCTTGGACCACCACAAAGCAAAGCTGGTACTGGGCCATGGGTCGGGTCAAAGGTCGTGAGCCACTTTCAGGTTCACACTTAGCATGTGCTAAGTCAAGACCCTAGCCCTGGAAATACAAAGATGAATGAAAATAACCAAAACGCTGGGAAGGCTTACAGCTTCATGAGGGGAGTCAGCACATAACAACTGGGGGGATCACTCCCCTAAGTAGGTGACAGACCGAGGGAAGATTGTTAGAGGAATACTGAGTTCATTAAGACATTCTCAGTGTTAATGTACTGCGTTTCCAGCCAGAGGTTAAACACTAAACTCAGTACTATAAAATAACTGAAGAGTCAGAAGTGGAATCAGCTCATCCAAGTGCCCCTGATGACAGTAAATGCCTGCTGCAGTGCATTATAATAATTTAGTGTATTTACTTGATTCTGATTCTGGGTATTGATTTTGAGATACACAATTGATTTACTAACACCTTTTCCAAAGGTGAAAAAACATCAAATTAATGCTCCAATTAACTCTATAAACACATTGCAATTTCAAAATGTTAAAATGTGAAAAAACATATATGTCATAAGCAGGAATCAAGTAATAAATCACAATATACCTATTCTTTTAGAGGAAATAAACACACAATAACACACAATATATAAATATCTACATAAACAAAACGTCCCAGGTAAAGGCAGAAGTAGTATAGTAAAATTTCTTTCACATTTTACATTGCTACAGGTTTTTGCCATTAAAAAATACCTGTATGAATACCAATTAGGCAACTTCACAGATCTTAAAACAGTGACAACTCATTAGGATTTTATCACTACCCATCCTTAAAGGGAATATTATATACTTCAAATAAACCTTATGATGGTCCTTATTTAGTAATTTAAAAACTCAGAGAGAATCTCCTATTTTATAAATATGAAAGCTTTGTAGTATCATATTGTCTTACAGTTAACTAAAGCTGAACCAAAACATTAAACAAGAATTGGGGTATCCTGTACGTACGTACACACACACACACACACACACACACACACACACACAGATCTGATATGACAGCATAAATCCTGACCAACACATTCGTGTTCCTTCTGAGTATCAAAGAGAAAAACAAATTGTGTTCCCATTTTATAGTAGTTATTCTATCTGGTGATATCACGGCCACAGCTCCACAACCAAATAAGAATGATTTTTAACTACATTTTCACTTGTATGTACACACACACAGACGAACATACTTGAAGCCTGACTCCCTCTCTGCAGCTGCAATCTAATTTCCGCCGCCTGCTATGTACCTGCCCCTGAATACTCGGTCACTATAAATTCAGCACAAATAAAGCTGAACATGTCCTCTTGTCTCCCACACTGCAATCCCTAAGCCCTGGAACTTGCCCCGTCTCCAGCGTTCTCTCTCTTGGCTAAAGAAACACCATTTTGTAGCCAAGCATCCAGATCACAAATCTGAAGTCAACTATCGCTGTGCCAACTCACACCCACGCTGTCACTTACCAAGGCCCAGCTGTGCGCCTCCTGGGTGTACCTCCTCCGCCATCAGTCTTTGTTTCCTTACTTAATGGCTTCCTCATCCATTTGTTGAACAAATTAAACTAAGGATCCTAACCGGCCTCGATGCCTATAATTATTCTAAATTCAGTGTCCTGAAGACATACTATGTACAGGATAACAACATTATATTTTACCCAAACCACAGCACTTATGAGACAGAAAGAGGGGCCACCAGACCAGACGCTAAGACAACAGAGACGAAGCTTCTCTGTTGCTTCAGTAGAAAAACTGGCGAGAATAGACACCATAAGCTATGTTCTACAAATGAGGACAAAACAAAAGAAAACATCTGAACACCCTATCGCTCCTCCTAAAATTATATAAGAGTCCACCAAAATAATGGTTATTTTCATTTCTGACTTCTGACTTGAAACAAAACAGCAAACAAAGAGTACAATTGAGTACTACGTCAACAGGTATTCAAAACAGAACAAAGCACGAATCAGGACATCTCTGAAAAATGTTGGGTTGAACAAAATAAAACTGTGTTTTTTTTATAGGAAAAATGCAGTCAAAGTCAGCAATTTCATGTATCTCAACCTAATTAAGGTACCGGTCTCCTCTCTCTTTAAATTATTTTTCATTGTCTATTTAGGAAGGACAAGTACTTCACAGCTCGATCAGACTGCTAATTTCTCAGCAGAGTTCTGTTTTTGCACTTAAAATATGTCCTCCTAAATATTACAGTAAGGGGAAAGATAGGATTGCCTTACCCAATAGTATCTTTGTAAAAAAAAAAAAAAAGTTTTCTGTGAATATTCTCATTTCTCTTGAACTATCTTAAAAATAAAGTCTTCCAACTTTCTTTTCCGCTAAAATAAAAAAGGAAGGCTTTGATTACCATACACAACTAATGAGCTAAAGAGAGGAATATAGAGAGAAATGTCGCACGATGTAATGGACATTTAAAAAGCACTTCAGGAATTCTTTTAATTGTCATCTCAGCTTTCCCATCAGGTGTGGAATTCCAGAGGAGAACTACACCGCTCTTCCGTCGTAAACTTTTCCTCATTCTCGGTTTTCACTCCTAATTCTGGAGTTGGAAAGAACTGTGTGATCCAGCTGGGTGGTTTATTCAGACAGCACTTTCCATGTGTTTATAGCCTCCATCAAGGGTATTAGAGAGGCTGTTTTCACACCGGTGGCACTGTCCACTGTTATATAGACCTAGGTGTGTAAATTTGACAACCAAGAGCAATTGCTAGATGGGGCGCCTGCGTGGCTTATCGGTTAAGCGGCCGACTCTTGGTATCTACTCAGGTCATGATCTCACGGTCTGTGGGTTTGAGCCCCACATCGGGCTCTGTATTGATGGCACAGAGCCTGCTTGGGATTCTCTGTCCTTCCCCCACATGCACACACTGTCTCTCAAAATTAAATAAACATTTTTTTAAAAAAGAAAAAGAGCAATTACTAGCATTTGAAATGTACAGATCGGGGCACCTGGGTGGCTCAGTCGGTTAAGCGTCCGACTTCAGCTCAGGTCACGATCTCGCGGTCCGCGAGTTCGAGCCCTGGGTCAGGCTCTGGGCTGATGGCTCAGAGCCTGGAGCCTGCTTCCGATTCTGTGTCTCACTCTCTCTCTGCCCCTTCCCCGTTCATGCTCTGTCTCTCTCTGTCTCAAAAACAAATAAACGTTAAAAAAATTTTTTTTTAAAAAGAAATGTACAGATCAAGTATGCCTGGGTGGCTCAGTCAGTAGAGCATCCAACTGTTGAAGTCAGGTCAGGTCATGATGCCATGGTTGTGGGATCAAGCTCTGTGTTGGGCTCCCAGCTGTGCATGGAGCCTGCTTAAGAAATTCCCTTTCTCTCTCTCTCTTTCTCTCTCTCTCTGCCCCTCTATTCCCACTCACACTCTCTAAAAAAAAGAAAGACAGAAATGACAGAAAGAAAGAAAGAAAGAAAGAAAGAAAGAAAGAAAGAAAGAAAGAAAGAAAGAAAGAAAGAAATCAGACATAGAAAAGATATAGAATCTATTGTGGGTAAAAATCAGGTATATATTATTGAATTCAAAGATAAAGTCAATGTCAGAGAAAATCTCAAGTCCAAGAACCAATCCTCCAACTCTGGGGTCCCAATAATGTGACTTCACACTGTGTTTAGATTTGACCAAATGATTTTTAAAAATTTATTAAAAGATGAATAAATCAGGGTACTGTCATATTGGATAAATACCATTAAAAAACACTAAATAAAGCAGAATGCTTATATTTGACTGATTAGCATGCTCTATCATCTACAAAAAAGGCCACGTGGGAAGTCAAATTATAATTACAAGGCTGATTCACGAGGATACAGAGTAAAGAGCCACTTTCCTTATTACAGTAATAAAGATACCCAACATGATGGTCCTCATCCCTACAGTGTCCTATTTAAATGCTTTAAAAACTCCTGGCTTTGTGTTTACCTGGTTTGGGATTTGATGTAGACTACCGTCCTTTCACCAACATGACTCTTACTCAGAGAGGTTATAGTATAAATGACTTAGATTACAGCTACCTTTCATTACATCCTAGTCCTAAAGAGTCAGTTTAATTAAATTCTAAGGCTGTCTGATGCTAATTTAGAGGTAATTATGCAACTATCCAAATCATGTGCATGCATATGTACATTAACATGCATCGTGTACACCTGAATATACACATTTATACATACCTGTACACTTTACCTATACACATACACACATACACATTTACACACATGTATGTGTATACGAGTGCATATAAAACTTTCCAGATATGATTGCAGGAAAGGTCTTAATGATTTATCCCACCTACACTTTTCTCAATGGATTTACTGCCTAACATCTTAGACATTATCCACGGACTCTCCTAACCCACCTCATGTAAAACAGCCACTCCTTTTTACATCACCTGACCAGTGATGAGCTCAAACTTCCTATGATGAAGCTGCTTGTCATCTGTTAGTGAGAAAAGACACTGGTTATCTGCCAACTTTCCCAGGAAAATGAGTAACAGTGATAGACGGGTACAGAGCTAATCCACAAACCCCAGCAATAATCACCTTTGTACAATGGAAGAAAAGCCAAAAGAGAATTCACTGGGTTACAACTTCAGTGTTGATACCAGGGAGGGGAGACCAGACTACTAGGGGAAGCCCCTGAGTCTGCTCTAGTAACCATTCACCTCCCAACAGGGAGATCTAAAGCTTTGTCTGGGTTGAAGATTCCAGGACCAGAAGAAGAGGCAAGATATCAACACAAAAGGAGTACCTGAATCAATTTCCCAAAAGCTCTTCTGGACAATGCTGTCGCTTAGCCCTGAACTCCACAGTGCAGTTGGACACAGGCAGTAATGGAGCTGTCCTCGATCCAAATGCTACGATCCCCTGTGCATGTCAGAGAGAAGAGCCTACACAGCACCTCAGTTCTTTGGACTGAACCTATAAGGGAAAAATGATTGGTGGGCAAGACCTAAAGGAGGTATCCATACACATCGTAGAGGGCAGAGGGGCCACCACCAAAGATAGCAGGTCCTAATCCCTGAAACCTGAAAATGTTACCCAATATGAAAGGGGCGGGGGAGGGGGGTGGTAGTTGCAGATGCTATTAGATTAGGGTCTAGGTTGGGAAGATTCACTTGGGTTATCAGACAGAGCCTTAAGAGCAATCACAAGTGTCCTTCTATAAGAGGCAGAGAGAGATGTGACAGGCAAGAGGAGACAGCAGGAACCAGGGAGGTGGGGACTGGCATAAGGTCCCCACAGCTGAACCGTGCCAGCCACAGAGGGAGTGTGGCTCTGCCCACATCCTGATTTTCGCCCAGTGATGCCAATGTCTGACGTACAGCCTCCAAAACTGAGAGAAAATACACTTCTGTTGTTTCAAGCCGCCAAGTATCTGGTAGTTTGGTACAGTATCCACAGGAAGCCAAGAGAGATTCGTAATTTGCCGAGAGTATTTATAGGATATATTCTAAACTGAAGCTCTATAAAAACGTATCATAGTACAAAGTTAAATAAACAAACATAAAGTCCTTAATGACATTCTGGGCATTATATACATTTTTAAATGTACAGAATTCCCTTTAATTCAATGTAAAAAATATCATAAAAGCTAGTTCTTTTAAGCCCTCACATTCTACTTTTTTCATTTTTATTTATAAGTAAGCATGTGGGTGTTTTTTTTTTTTTAATCCTAGAAAATTAAAACATGCTGGACCATTTTATAAAGTTTTATAATTGGTGTGAGTCCTACTTCAGAGTGTATTTTTGGAGTTAATTAAGTTCAGTGAGTATTCTTACAATCATGTTCTGCCTTCCAGGAGTATTAGCCTAGACTGGAAAAGGGTGGTCAGAAACATGTTCTCCCTCTAAGTTAAGCTGGAAATGAGCTTTTAAAAAAAAAAAAGGCAGAGTCCAAATGTCAGGACGTTTTCTGGAAGGAAGATATCTGGTTCAGAGAGCCCCTACTTTTCAGTTGCTGCCAACAGAAACATGTCCTTCGTGCACGATGTCTGACCGCTGATCCCCTAGCAACTGGAGCTGAGAGGTCTCAGAACTCAATCAATTACCTGGTTCTCTTCCCTTCTAGCCCCCACCTCCGGGGAGGGGGGCATGTCAAGGAGGAGACACTGCTAATGAAACAGTTAGGGTTCTAAGCATTCCCTCCCAGATAACCCTAAATTCAAATATTCAAACCAGTAATCTGATGCACACCATAGCTTCAGGGATATGAATACTTTAGCAATAGGAAATATTAATCAGTGAAATCATACACTTCGTGGTGAGAAAAAAAAAAAAAACTTATTTGGCACTAAAGAAATGAGAAGTGAGCAGCTCCAAACACTGAGATATAAAAATGCTTTCCATTTAACAGTAAGTAGGTCTGACCTTCTACTAATCTCATTGAAATGCAGAAAAAGACTTTAAGATAACAGGGTCAGGACAAACTATCATGTTAACGACCACTAATGTAATTGAGCACCACATATGATTTTTATTTGTTCTACAGTAAGTCTAAATAAATACAGTGAACCATATGGCATATACCAAAATGACAAGGAATGGGTGTCTCAAAATTCAGGTAAGTTATTAATATTCTCACGTAAAAAGTGCCATGCAAATGTGAGGGGGCTTTTAAATTATAAGTTGACTAAGAGACGGTTAACTCAAGATATCAAATATTTGACTCTACTTCAGAGAAGTTCATATACCTTTTCAAATCTCCTGAAAATAACTTATACTTTCTACGAAACACCTGCAACTGGGTTTAGAAGTTGCAGTATTCATCTTCCAAGTGTTCTTCTGCACTACTCTATTCATCCAGAGACCCGAATGGAAAACAATGCCTAAACTCTCCTTCTTAATCAAATACCGAACATTAAAAAAGACACCGACTCTATGTAAGACATGGTTACCATTGCACGGTACCTGATTTTTAATCCATTTTCAAACTTCAATTTTTTATTGTACACTTCTCTTCATAATTTCGACTAGTGTCTAAGGAAATCCAACAAACTCATGAATTTCAATATAAAATAAAGTCAGAGATTTTGAAATAAATCTCTCCGTATGTTTAGAAAACCACCATTGCATTTCTTAAGCAGATATTTAAATGCTCTCAAATATAACAAGGGATACTCTATCATGCATAATTAGTATTATAAATACCCACAATTAATTTTACCATGATGGTTTTAAATCTAGAATATGTACCACTCCCCAAGAATTTAAAAATCAGTCTTACTCCCAGTTGTAATATCCACAAAAAAACTGCCTGCGATTCTCATATATACCTAACACACATGTAAGAGCATACACATATGCACATGTGTGCACGCACAACACACACCCTCATACACACGCACTTGTGGTTCTTTGTTGCAAATGTATACCTAAAGGTATAGACGAGAAGTACAGTAGTCACCTATGACACTAACCAACAACAAATTAATTTTTCATCTCTACAGATAACAAATAATCATGATTGCTTAATACATATGTACATATAAATGTATAATTACATATTGATTAGTTTAGCTTTTAGCAAAACACAAGAGTATATTGCATTTCTCCAGAGTAAGATAGTATTTTTTAAAATTATACCAACAGACCATTAGCATTGAGTGAATTTATTTTCCCCAACAGTGCTAAAGATATGCAAAATTTTCATTCTTTAGAGTTGCACAGTAAATGATTAACACCAGCTCTGCTCATTATCTCGCTTAACAAAACTTCTCTAAAAACAAATAAATCAAAAATGCCTCCAACATTCCTGAATAAATAAATTACAGACCTATTCAGTGGCAGCAATGATATTTTAAAAAGCTTGTGCAAGCTCATTGTACAATTTTATTACAAAACCACATTTGATAAAAGAAAAAACTGTCCACTTTTTCATCCTCTACATAGTTTTACTAGCAGGGATAGCTTCTCAAAGATGAAGAAACTTTATAATAGCAACAGATCTAGGAAGTGTTAACCCTGTGTTCCAACAGATTATAGTCACTGCTAATTAGGAGCTGATACTTCTTATAAAGATACTTTTAGGAGCCAAGAGTATTTTTCTCTCATAATGAGAATATGAGGATAATGACAGCTAATAGGAGCCATCAGTATATGATCAGAGGCCATAAATGAGAACATTTATATAACGGGAAACATAATTCTTAACTTTAAAAATATAGGTTGCAGAGAATCATTTTTACTTCTACATAAACCCTCACAACTTTTCCCTAAACAAATGCCATGAGAACAACGGACAAAGCCATCTTGTGTGCCCTGGTTTTCAGTAAAAATGGGCATTTATACAACAGTGGTCCCGACACTTTATATTTTACAAAATCTCAGTGCAGAAACAGTACTAAGTAAGCATAAATGTTAAGAGGAAAAAATTAATGAAGTGATGAAATTGCATTATTTTGAAGTGAAAATCAATGTATCCTAGGATTCAGTAAAGCTCACCAGGTAATAAGTCCACTGCATACTAAAGACTGTAAGCTAAAATCTAAAATTAGGCTCCAACGAGTTAACCTATATTTTATTCAAACAACCACTAAAAAACCATTTTCTTTTATGACTGACAAAAGTTATAACACTAGAAGATCTAATGTAGAAAAAGCTTTATAATTATTCTAATCGTGCCATTAAAAGTATCCTCCAAAATAATTCTACCCACAAGATTCTGCTATTTCCAAAAGCACACGTACACACAAAATAATTCAGTTCAAAACACAATGAGCTCCTCTCTCGCCATAACCTAAAAGATTTTTCTTGGAATTAAGAAAGAAAAAAAAGGGGGGGGGGAGCATGTAAATTAAGGTGACTGAAACATGCTTTCATCTAGCAGAGTAATATGGTAGCTATTCATCACCTGAAGTCATAAAACACTAGGTCTCGTCCTTAGCATATTCTAATGAAGCCTATCATGCAAATGAGAGTGACCTTTTCCTTGCGTTCTGCAAGTTCACATTTATTCCAGGAGTACATAGAGTTTGCCAATACAAACTAGCCAAAGACTGGTAATTACTGTAATCAATTAGTAGTTAGTGTCGTTCTGCTCATTTTCAGCTAATGTCAACTAAGCCATTTTTGAGAGAGCCACCCTTGACAACAGCTCTTCCGTTGTTGTTTCTAAAATGAGGTGAAAAAGAAAATAAAAAGACGAAAACATTCAAACTTTCCAATATGGCCGCACAGTTGCATCCCTCCAAATGACGTGAAGATACAAGACAGGGCCCCAAAGTTTATAACAGACAAAGACTCTGGGGTAAAGTTGCGTCTCCTTAAAATGACATTGAAGTTTTCTGCCTATACAATTAAACATTAATATTTAAATATTTAAATGAAGGACACTCTCCCGTGCAGCAGTTCAGACTTGGTAGAACTTGGGCACTCTTCGCAACGGTTGAGTAAACAGGCCATACCCTCTGCTCGGGAACAGTCTATTCTGCCGACAGTTATGGATAGGAAACATTACGGCAGCCGGTAATTAAAGTAAAAACTAATACTGTCTCAGAGATGGGCAATTTTGTAAAGGAAAATCATTTATCACGGCTTACAGTTCTCACAACTGAAATGAATTATCTTTTCCTTTAGCACATATCCATTTTGAAGCGAGTGTATTTACTAAACTACAATGAGGCCCACTGGCCCATCTTAATCGCATTAGCCGGTAGGCACAGAACAAAAACATAATAGGTCACAGAAAATATCCCACACATACTGCACAACCAAAAGCCTTGGAATATACAAAGTGGGCCTCAAAAACAAGTACCAATTTAAGGGCTGGTGAATCATAAGAAAACCAGACTATTTAAAAATCTATAGTATTTTCCCTAATGTGGTTGTTTTCAAAATTTACAAGAAGGACTGAAGGAAAATACCTCTGTGGTTACTAGTACAGAAATGTTAATTTCATATCAACCAATGTCCTAGTGCTGAACTCGGCCAACATGTGAAGGACAATATATTCAACACTCACTTATGAAAATGTATGAGAGGAAAAAAAGAGGCCACTCCTATGCCAGAAAGAAAATGAATCTATGGTATCTCAGAAGTTGTCCAAAAAAAGAAAATAATAATATTGAGACAAATCATTTCACTGAGATTGCTCAACTCAACCGGTAGAACCGAATGCCAGCCTTGTTTGTGTCTGTCAAACTCCCCCGTACGAAGTCATGTCTTCCCTCAATCTACACAATCCAGGACCTTTTATGAACTGGAATCTCGGCCTGCTAAGGAATTCCTGGTTTTAAAGAAAAAGAATTTACTTGGGAGGAGTACTACAGGGGTGAATATATGTAATCATTACATGACTGATATTTCTATGTATCTGTACATACCTGTAAAACACCGACTCATAACTGTGTGTGTGTGTGTGTGTACTTTTATCTTCTCTGAGGGCATTCAGTTCACTTCCCGGTGCCTAAAAACATCATTCTTAAATCCCAAACATATCAATGAAATGCAGTCTCTTTTTTAAATTAATGTCATCTATGAAAGATTAGGTGCGTGTGGAAAGAAAACTACCACACTAAAGATCATTTTTGTCTTGACTCTGTAACCCCGCACAGAAACAACTTTCCGAAACAAAGGCGCAAGAATGGTAAAACCAAACCGAGGTATACTCCGGGTACACAGGTCTTCACAGGTACCCCTGATAATGTCAGAAGGGCAACAGAGGTAGGGGAGTCGACCTTTTCGAGTACCCACATAACTGTGGAGTGTGCTGGGACAGGGGGTGGGGGGCACCTCGTTTCGAAGTGTTTGTTTCCGTGGTGAGATCAGGGTCAAAAGAGCAATCAAGTGGCAGTAAGCGGAGCGACGTTGAGGATTTATTGGCTGGCTTCCGCAGACTGCTGGGACCAGTCACCTCCCACGGCGTCAAACACGCGCGACTTGTCGATACTGACACGGAGCCAAACGGCAGGAAGACGGCGGTTTCCATTCTCGTCAGAAGAACAAACCGATGTGGGCTCTGACAGTTACCGCGAGGGGACAAGAGCAAACAAGATGAGCGAAAGGAGAAAAAAATATCCAGTAAGTTGGAAGGGCCTCAGGCTTCTCTCTCTCTCTCTCTCTCACACACACACACACACACACACACACACGCACGCAAATGATGCCGGGCACAGAAAGGGAGCAGGTGCCTGACTTGTCCCAAAGAAAAGGCTAACATGAAACGCTTCACAAAAGATAAAGCTCTCGGAACACTGCCGCTCAACCCCGAGATGAGGTCTTCACGGTAAACACTTAAGACAACTTGTGACCAAAGTCCTGTTACGACACTAATTGTCCACGAAAGCTGACCTGCAGCAAAGCAGCACAGTTCAGTTCCCATAGTGCAGGCTCACGGGCAGTAACGTGACTGGAGATGACAGAAGACATTCACAGATCACAAAAGACCGAAAATCCTGAGGGTCACCGCACAGCACGCGCCGAAGAGACACTTCGCACGCTGCGTACTTCTTAAGTGGAAATAACAAACCTCGAGTACAACAGCCTAGAGTTTCTCATTATTACTTTCTTGGTGTAGCTTTTCTTATTCTAGTGATGGGACACCGAGAAAATGACTGGCAATACGATTTTTAAGAAATTGGATGCGGTTACTGCATCAACTTAAAAATCTTACAATAAAAAAATTGAGGAATAATATTAAGTTTCTGTTCATATGTACTCCATGAATGATTTAATGCTGCTAAAGTGTTTCAATTTGTTAAGAGTGCTTAGTATAGAAACAGGTCTGAGTATTACATATTGTAAGTTACAATTATTGCATCATTTCAATTCTTCCATAAGCTAATCAAGTGCATGAAGCACATTTCTAATGCAGTAATTCAAAACTACATTAAGTAACTTTAAATTACCTTGCTTATTATATCTTGTAAAAAAGCCATGGAGATAAAAACTAGTATTTTAATTGATAATTCAACAGTTAAACATTTTTTACTTGAAGCAGAAAAATATGGTGAACCGTAAGCCTATGTGTAACTCCTATATTTAAATGGAAATACTGTAAATCTTGTTTACCTTTGAAACTATTTCAATGTTTGGACTGATCTACATAGGAACAGTATAGAAAATTAAATTGATTAAAATTGAACCCAGTCATACAGGAGATTTTATAATGACCCACTTTCCATATTTAATAGATTTCTAAATGTTACATACTGCAAACACTCAGATTCTTTTTAAAAAGTGAAAATATGACTTAAACACACGTGGAGAAGAGGAAACAGTGTGATGACCAAAAAAAAAAAAAAAAAAAAAAAAAAAAAAAAAAAACCTGAGAGCTTACTTTTATTAACTTTGAAAAACAAAAGCAGAGTAATCCTTTCCATGTACTTTAAAATAAAAACGTTCACTATTCCATTAAATTCTATAAGAATTAGAATGCATTTACAATCGGCTCCTGACTACCCACTGGGGAATAACATGAACTGGTGTACCTCCAAGGGAAACCTTGCTTTCTAGTTCAACAACTGCCATCCATACACCTTGTTTGTTTTGCTGAGGAAGGAAGGAAGGCTGCCTTAATAGTGGCTCGGAGACAGTCCCCTCCAGTTGACGGTTAACACCTGTTTCCTTAATTACTAGCCTCTGCAGATGCTTTCGAAGCAGGATGTTCATGTCCACCAGACAGTACCAGGAGTCTTTAGCATCAAGTCCAAAGGCTAGGTGAGGGCTTTTAGAAGTAGTTCTGCTTAGTCTGTTCTTAAAGAGCATAGGAAAAGTAAAACTAAACAAACGTTGCTTTGGAAACACGAGACAGTCTGCAGGAGTAGTTTCAACAAGAATCTGAATGTTTAAAAAGTGTCAAGTAGGTCCATTTCTTTTCCTAAGATGTCCACAAAACGACTTGTTATTTAGATTTCAGTCAATTCCCAAATCATACCTATCTGAATTCAAATACGGCTAACTATGGAAGTCTCGAGGGAGGCACCTGAAAGGTTCTGACACAGTGGGGACCCCGCAGTTCTGGCACTGCCCACCAGGGTTATTTTGTGGGTGATGTTGGCCCTTTGTGCCTCCATGAGGGCCAGCATCTTTATCTGTAAAGTGGGAGATTCAGACTAGGTGACCGTGAACTTGAAGATTTCTTCCTGCTCTGGGAGGCAGCACCCGTTCTACATTACCTGTCCCTCGGTAACCTCTGGGTCACCCAAGGTTTGGGATCCAGATCTGCACCTACTGAATCATGGAGACGTTCTGCACCATTCCGCAGGCACTGATGCCTCACACTCAAGGTGGACAGTGACTCCCCTGTGACTCTGCTCTCTCCAAAGAGCGTGTGTAATAAACTTCTGACCATCAGAAATAAAGGCCACATAACAGAAACACTGGGAGTGGGGGGAAGAACTTGAACACCAATTAGCAGTCATCTTTCCAAAATACAGGATGCCGAAGTCAGAGTTTTCTGACTCCATTACTCCTTCTTATTAGTAACTGCACACGTGCTTGCATTTCATAAGTGAGTTTAGCCTCAAAAGGCTGATTAACTTCACCCCAAAAAATAAAATCAAAATTATTCTTCTTCACTTATTACAAGGAGGTGACGATTTTGTTGGACGTTAGTGAAATCTGATAAACTTACCTAAGAAAAACTCAATGAACTAACCAACTTACAGAATTATCAGATCATATAGCCAGATAGGGTCTTATCCAACTAGTTTGGCTCCATAAGTGACACCCCTGAATCACATGTAACAAGGGCACCCTCTTCCTCTTACAGGAAACATACTATGTAAAGCAGCCCATCCCTTTCGAACAAATTTAATGATTATATAGTTCTATTCACCCAAAATTCTATAATTCCACTATTTTTTTCATGAATTGCCAAATCAATGCCAAGAAATACAGTGATTCTAGATACTAATAATAGTTGATGGGAATTTATACTGTGCAGAAAAAGATGCAACATTTTGGGGTCTTCTAGGTATGAAAAAAAGTATGTCAATAAATAAGACTGTCCTATAGGCCATCAAGAATATTCTGTTCGCCTCATAGAGGAGGAGGAAGAAAGAGAGTGAGAGATGTTACATCCCATAATTAAGATTTAAATGTAAGTTCTTTCACAATTTAAACAGGCTAATGAACAGGTTAGTCAGGAAAACAAACCTCATATATAACAACAAAGATCAAAAAATGACTCAAGGGAAATATTCATGACTTACATTCTCCTTCAACTTTCACTTTACAAACAAGTGACCAATCCTTATTTAAACGATCCCTTCTGATGTATCTACATTGGAAAAACTTTTGACATAATACATCATTTCTCCTATAATCCCAAAGGGTCCTTTAGAGAACAGTGAAAACATGAACACATTCACAGACTAACAAGAATTTTCGTCAAACGTCACAGCTGCCAGTGGTCCGATACACTACAAGGTAATGCTCAAACTCCATCTCACGTTGTCAATGCTCATCACAATACCACTAAAGCACAAGGTCAAAAGACAGCTACCAGTGACCACAAAACTAAAAGCAGTGGTGAAGCCAACCACAAATGAAGTGAATGTAGATCTAGACGGACAAGTCGTCGTGAAAGGCAACACCTAGCTCAGGAAGCGAAGAGTACAGGGCAGGGATTGCGGCATCCTGAGAAACGTCGACATATTAACGGGAATGAGCTGAATGATTCATCACGGTGCACACGTTTCAGAGAAAACGAGCATTTCTTGCATTTTAACCCTGCCCAGAAATGCAAAGTAATCTGCATTTCAGAAAATATTCACACTAGAGAAGCTATAGAGATAACATTAAAAACAAGAAATGAGAAAACTGAGGGAAAATATTAAAACTGGAATGCATAGAACTTCCCAAATACTGAAAATTCCACGTCATCTCTAATGCATGATTTCCTACCACTGCACCCAAGAGTAGTAGATGCCTCGGTCCTGCACATCATCTAACAGATGCTGTCTCCCAGCACCTAGAACACTGCCGGGTACCCCGTGTTCTGTAGGCATCCGTTGAATGAATACTGGATCATACCACGACAAACTGGTCTGTCCAACCCTACTGGAAGAGATGACACTTGTTTAAAAAGTGTCACCTTCTAGGAGGCCACTCAGAACTTCAAAGCATCATACGCATGCGTGTGTGCGCGTGCGCACACACACACACACACACACGCTATTAAACTACCTCTACAAACACTGCCCACCAAAAATATCACAATGATAATCATTTTTTTAATTTTATCCTCTTATGCATACTTCTAAAACTAGTTCAAAAATGTTTCTTTTCACTGTGCTCAGATTTACACTGAATATAAGGAAACACTCCACATATAAAATCAACAGGTTCAGAAGGATTTTTAAGAGTATAGTTTCTATATATATGGCTTCTGTATACCACAGTGATATTTTACTAATCCATATCTTACTAATGACTTTGTTTAATCCATACTCCCTATCCCCACGGTATCTGACATATTATAAGCATGCTGAGTCCTCTGCCAAAATACACAGTAAACTCAGAGTTCATGAACAAATGAGAGAAACAAGACACATGTGATGAAAATTCACAATTCATCTTTCTTCCCTGGCGCATTTAGAACAGAAGAATCCATATAATCCAAACCATTCCTCTAGTTGGGAAAAGACTCTCTAGAAAAATTAATTCGTGGGCACCAAGAACAAGGGAGATACTAGCTATGAGAGAGACCAAGAGAGTGTCCAAGTGATTTCTCATCTCTCAGTGTGCCAACAGCTAGCCCTTCCCCAAGTCCTGGGCAGATGTTCAATAACTACCAGCTAATAGTAAATAATTAATACCAAATTGCTGCTGGTTCTCCTCCTCTGATGGTCCCTTCATAATAGCTATTCACTCGCCCTCATTTCAGTAGAAGCAACAAATTGCCTCTAAAGTAAATAGTGGGCAATGACCATAATACTAAGACACCAAGAGCTACTGTATGAACCAGCAATTCGGATTAGAGTCTATATATTCAAATCCAAACCTGTCTTGGCACCTACGCGAGAAAACGCTGGATGTACTACCTTCTGAAGCAGCACGGGGAGAAAAAACCAGTGAACACAAAGTCCTGAAAGAACAGTAAACAGAAGCATGCTGTCAATGCAATGCCAAGTAGGAGACTTAGGGAGAAACTCTCCTCCTTATCTTCTTTGAACTTGAACATCAGTCACTACTGCTGGCTAGAGAGACATCTTCAGGGCCCTCTCTGGTTCTACGTCTACATGGCATCTTCCCCATTTTTCACTCTTCTGCCCTGCTCTGATACCCCTGTGTGTGACTGACCCATCGCCCAAGCGACCACCACAAACCCCCTATCTCACACTACACTCTCCATATGTACAACCACATTCACTAGCCAGGACTTCAACTACCATCTCGATGAGATAAGAATGAAGTATGCTTTCCGGGTCTGGACCTTTCAGGCGAATCTCAGCGGCTTTCCTAGGCGCTTCATTAACATCTCCCCCTATTAAGTAGAAGTGGATGGTCCATCAACATACTTATTTATATAGTCATAAAACCGAACACACCAGGAATCAACATGCGTAGGAATCTTAGAGGGCATGTACTAATCCCTAAGTTAGGAAAACTAAATAAAAAGCAGGTAAAGACAGTGGCCGAGGGGCCGGAGCTAATCCCAGACTAGTGCTCTCCCCATTGTGTCACACAGCCACCAACCAGCTTCGTTCCTGACGCTCAGACAGCTCAGGGTCCATCTCACAAATCAAGGCTTCTCATTCCTCACATTTTCAAAACCTTGCAGGGTAATCCCCTCACGTCTGATTTTCTAAGCATTCTCTCAATCATTCACTTTGAACTTCAGGACTGCCTTTGACTTGTTTGTCTCCTTGACTTCCCACACCAAATTAACTGCCAGATCTTAAGAGTTTGTTCCAATGTTTCTTCAGTGCATGTGCTATATCTCACCGCTGTATTCGCTCTCCTGTCCTTCATTATCTTCCCCCGAACACAGCAGCGAAAAGCCCCTGCCTGGCCCTTCAACCTCTTCTTTTCTGTCCACACTGAGCCCACTCATGAGAGGCAATTTAAGAGAGGTCCTGCTTGAGCTTCTCCACTCCTCTGCTCATCAACTTTTCATGAGTCTGTCCTCAAGTGTATCTTCCACCTGGCGCTTTCACTGACTCCCCAACACCCACAGGATGAATTCTAAGTTCCTTACCGGCCCGCTGGGTAACTTGCTGTCTATATCTCTACTCTTACCACCCTTTCCATGTACATTCTGGGAAGTTTCACAATCCCTTAGCCACAATTCTGAAATCCGAAAAGTAATATAAAAACTGAAAGTTTCATCTTTCAAAATCAGCTGGGGGGGAAACCAGACTGGAACTGACAGGAGGCTGTTCAGAAGCTTCGCTGACCCCACCTATGTTGAATATGCTTCAGTAACCATAGAAAAACAGTTAATAATCAGATCAGGATGCTACCCTGGAGAGTGCCTGGAGTTATTTAAGATGCAGCACACAAACAAAACCTGTACACTTCCTAAAATCCAATCAATTGTGAATTGCCAAAGCGCCTCTCTCCCCAGGGGCCGTCTAGGAGAAGACCCGAGCAGAACACAGAGTCCTGGAGCTCTGAGACGTCCTGAACCTTCCAGGAGGCACTGCTCCTCACTCTCCTTTTGAGCCTTCCTCACCTCAGTTTTGGGGCATGAACCTGACCTCAGGTCTAACATCCTCTCTGAGGCATCTACTACCTCACTCCCCTTTTCATGGTGATTTAAATGTTGCTTCTCTAGGTCCCATTCAGAAGGACAAAACCATACTGCATCTATCATGATATCCCTTGCACTGGCTCAGTGCTTGGCACATAATGGAAAGCTAATGTTTGTAGAGCAGAATGGAGTAAATTAATCCTAACTGTTGATGAATGAAGTTAGGAAATGACCCTTAGTTCCTAAGAGACAGGTAGAAAATACAAAAATCCCTAGGTTTCTCCAGGAATTGACTTATAAAATGACTAGAATTTCTACTCACCTCAAAACACGGACTGAGACGCCACAAATGCTAAGGACCATGTAAAATAGTCACAACTGGCCTTTCCTTTAAGGAACAGTTACATAAGTAATAGTTAAATGGTAAATTCCAATATGGAGTACAGGGAATCTAGAATCTGGAGATTTCTGTAGGATTAAGATTTGAGTATTTCCCTATGAATATGAAAATTAATGTGCATTAATTAAATAGCCCATGATTTATAATTCAAGGTCCAGCCAAATTAGGACCTCTAAGTGGGCCGCACTTTAATTCCATGTGCACGGTACACTATAATTGACAATACTATGAGAAAAAGGGTCAGTGGTAGCAAAACTAGGCACGTTAACAAAATTCCCTGATGAGTAAATTAAAGTCAATATATCTATACATATTCTGAAATTCTAACCCAATGTACATTGCTGCTTCATTTTTCCATGTAATTTAGTTTATGCATCTTAATATTTTGTTCTACTTTTCAATGTTATTATCAAAGGTAAAGTTGTTCTTTCCACGCACAGCATCCCCAGGCTTATACATAAATTATTGGCTCTAATGATTCAGATGTGGTGGTCGGTCCTGTACAATTCTCCACACAGCAAATATACTGTGTGAGGTATTAGCTGGAATCACTCTTGTTTAATGAGATGATCCATCATGGTGTCTATAATTGAACACACTCTTAGCCATGACTCTTGGACAAAGAAAACACAGTGGCAAACAATATGGCCCCAAGAGGATGAGGTGCAACGAATCTCCAGTGAGTGCTAAGTGCAAGGGGACGGTCAAACAGTAAAAGGGAAAGGAGGTCTCAATTCATGTCACTGAACAAGAGTTCTATGTAAAAACATACTATATAAAGTGTATTATCATTACTTCACTACCGCCCTCCAAATAGCTGACCACAAACTGTCCAGAGAAACAGAGAAGTAAAAATACCCCTCCAATTCTCCCCAACCCCCAAAGACATGTCCAAAACATTGTACACACATAGAAGGATCCAAGTAAAAACAACATCGAATAGTGTGCCAACGGACTGTCCCACAGAAGAAGGTTCCTCATGTAGAAAGACAGCATGAATTTTGTATCATTAACAAAGCATATTTTCACCAAAAAATTAACGGACACTATTTGAAATATTATAATTATTTTTCAGTTAAATACCACCTACTCAAATATGAAAGCACATATGAAAACATTCAAACCAAAAGAAAGCAGTTTTTCACATTTTATAACAATGGAAAATGACCTCTCTAAACCCTAATGAAAAACTATAAGAGGCTGAAGTTGCTTTTAAATCTCAACCCAAGTCCAATCATTTTGTTTTCAATTAGAGTCTAGTGCTTATGTTCCATCAAGTTTAGTAAACTTCAGAATACTAGGGAGAGTAAATGATACAGCAAACACGAACTTACTCAGGAGCATCGGTATTTCGTTGTTAATAAATATTACAAGTATGAGATTAGGTTCTGTCTCACCTACCAGAAAAATATTTCTAGAATCAGTTATTAAAGTAGAACAAAATATATGTTTAATAGGCACTGAGTATAAGTAAATCATTTAAAAATAGGTAGAGGGGTTCCTGGGTGGCTCAGTCACTTAAGCATCCAACTCTTAATTTTGGCTCAGGTCATGATCTCACAGTTCCTGAGTTCAAGCCTCATATCGGGCTCTGCACCGACAGCATGGAGCCTGTTTGTGATTCTCTCTCTCCCTCACCCTCTGCCCTTCCCCTACTCAAGTGTACGCACTCTCTCTAAATAAATAAATATACAAATATTTTCTAATTAAATATAAAATAGGTAAATGTAAATATTCTTAAATGGCGTGAAAACCTTTGACCAAACAGTTCATCAAAAACCACCAAAAATAGGTTAGGAAAGTTCCCATCCATCAATGAGAAAATATCAAAAATCTACTGATAATGGCTGGAAGATGCAGTAAGGGACATACTCTCACGAGTGTTAAACAGATAAGACTTTCTAAAAAGCAATTTAGTCGTATGTGAGAAAGACTTCAAATAGCATCAGTCACTTTGAAATCCAATGTTTCTACTCCTAGGCATGCCAAGGAAACAATATGAAAAGGGCACCATAACGTATACACAAAGATGCATAACGTATCCACCACAAGGTCGCATGGGAAAGTAAAAGTGGTAAACAACCAATGAGAGAAGCTTTAAGAAACAGTCATATAAAATGTTCTAGGCATATATATGGAATGTTATACTTCCATAAAAACACCTATCAAGAATATTTTAATGGCATGGGAAAATATTTCTCATGTAATTTTAAGCAAAAGCAGATTTTAAAATTTTATGCATAGCATTCCATTGTGTAATACCAAAAGAATTACATCAAAAATGTTAGAGTGGATTAAGGGGGATTTTTTTTTTCACATTCATTACAATTTATTACCTCCTCGCAATTTCCCACAATGAGTACACGATGCCTTGAGAATAAAAGTTAGAAGAGTTTTTTTTTTTTTTAATAAATTAGAGGTTTTTCTTTTAACTTCATACACATCTGGTATGAAGTAATAAGCTTCTAACAAACCAGATCTCTTACAAACAACAGCTATAAAGTCCAGACAGAATGCTAAAATAAATAAATAAATAACCATTTCATAGTTCTGGAGACTCCATCCACAAAAGCTAGAGTTTTTATTTATCTATCTATTTTAATGTTTATTTTATTTTTGAGAAAGAGAAAGAGCATGAGTTAGGGCAGGGAGTGACGGGGGCAAAGAGAGGGAGACAGAGAAATGAAGCAGGCTCCAGGCTCTGAGCTGTCAGCACAGATCCCGACACAGGACTCAAACCCACAAACCGTGAGATCATGACCTGAGCCGAAGTCGACTCAACCAACTGAGCCACCCAGGCACCCCAAAAGCTAGAAGTTTTAGAGCAGAGATAAGGCCCGAAGCAAGCAGATAGTGACAGGTGAACCCAGCCCCACTCCCTCCTGGCAGCTTTCCCCAGAGGACGCCAGAGTCAGAGCCCCCTGAAGGCAGGTAGGCAGCGAGGCGCTCAGTGGGAAAAGCAGCTGGATCAGACAGGAGGTGTCTCAATGCAGGGACAGACTTGAGGAGTAAGAAGGAAACACCAAAAGAGAGGGTAGCCAACGGAACACCTGATTCTACGAAAAAGCCCGGAGTAAGGAAACCATGTATGAACAAGGAAGAGTTCAAGCAGACTGCAATTAAAACTTAAATCCAGAGGGGCGCCTGGGTGGCTCAGACAAGGTAAGGGTCTGACTTGGGCTCAGGTCATGATCTCACCGTTGATGGGTTTGAGTCCCGCACGGGGCTCTGTGCTGACAGCTCAGAGCCTGGAGCCTGCTTCGGATTCTCTGTCTTCCTCTCTCTGCTTCTCCCCAGCTCAGGCTCGGTGCCCTCTCTCTCCTTCAAAAATAAACATCTAAAAAAACAATAAAAAATAATTTAAAAAAACAATAAAAACTTAAATACCAGAAATGAGATTCGAGCAGCTGCCCACTGCAAACATGAAAGATGCTATTTTGAAGGTAACTGAGTTAACTGCTAGCCAAAATGAAAACACCAACAGTATCAGCAGCACTAAAACAAAATCCAGAGACCAAGCAACATGACATTCAAAATGTCCAGGATACAATAAGAAATTACTTGACTTAGGAATAGGCAGAAAAATGTGACCAAGCCTCAAGTAAAAAGATATATGGCAAACAAGATGATCAAAATGCTGTCATTATTTTAAAAGGACTTCAGAGTAGCTATTATAACTATACTACATGAGGTAAAGGAAATACACTTCAAACAAATGAAAAGAAAGGAAATTTCAGCAATTATCTTTTTAAAAGTCAAAAGAAAATTTTAGAAACAAAATATAAAATATTTAGAATTAAAAATGGGCCTAAAGGGGAGCCTGGGTGACTCAGGTGGTTAAGCATCCAACTAAGATCAACTCAGGGCATGATCTCACACACAGTACGTGTGTTTGAGCCCCTCATTGGGCTCTCTGCTGTGACAGCTCAGAGCCTGGAGCCTGCTTCAGATTCTATGTCTCCCTCTCTCTGTGCCCCTTCCCTGCTCGTGAACTGTCTGTCTGTCCCTCTCTCTCTCTCTCTCTCTCTCTCTCTCTCAAAAATAAATACACGTTTTTAAAAAATGGGCTTAGTAACAAAAAAGAGATGACAAATAATTAGTGAGTTGAGGACAGACCAAGAGCAAGCACCCAATATGAAGAATAGAAAGGAAAAAAAAAAAAAGAATTAAAAAAAAAAAAGGCAAGAGAGCCTTAGGGACCTACCTAAGGGACAAGTACAAAAGATCTAACATATAGTTAAGTAACTAGAGTCCTGGAAAGAAAAGAGAGAGAGAGGAAGAAAATGGGGCTCAGAGAGGAACATCCAGCTTTGATAATTAAAAAGAGGCCACCAAACCTTCTCCTCAAAAACAAGACTAGAACTGCACACCATTATTAGCAGTCACAATTCATGATTCTGAACGTCAGATTCAGGTGACAAGTGGAAAGACACCTGCCTGGGATGCTACTGCTCCTTTGACCTACCCCTGACATGGTGACGGAGCATGGCAGTCTTGCTAACATATGTCTGCTACTAAAACACAGGAGCTGTGACTGTGAGCCAAGGTGGTGGAGGGAGGAAATGATTTCAAGCAGGAAGCAAAACCACACAGCTATGTCAGATCAAAGTGACAGAACTGGTAGGACGCAAACGACTACGATATTATAACACAGATACCGAGAGATATGAGCCCAGTTTGGGGAACTGGCAAGACTCGCAAGAAATTTAGCAAGGAGATCCAATAAAAGAAAGACCAATGAGAGGACTAGATGAAGCTCACCCCACATTCCTGGTGGACTAAGCAGAGGTGCAAGGAAAACCCAAAGGAACAGAGCAGTTAGCAAAAGCCCCAAGAAAAGCTTCACAAAGAGGTAAACTCTGAATGTGCCTCAACACACACAAGAAAAGAAGGGCAAAAAGCAAAGACCTTACTGGGCTCAAGGTATTTGAAACAAACGCTGCCCAAATCGCCGTTTGACCACTTAGTCTCACAATCACAAAGGAAACACCCAAAAAGTCAAAGTAAAAATAAATATTTAAATCATTTAAAAACTGAATAGAAACACTGGAGGCTATACACCATGGGGAGATAAAATTCCATGGTTTTAAGACCGTGGATCATGCAATTTAAGGGAAAAAAAGACATTCTTTGAAAAGTGAATCAAAATCCAAACTTCCCACACCACACTATATAAAATGTCCATTTTCAACAATGACAATAAAAAGAAATCACAATATGTGTTTGAAAGGAAATGTAAACTGTGATCCAGATTCAGGAAGAAAAAAAGTTAATAGAAAAGTAGAAAACTGGTTCAGATGATGCCAATGCCCAGAGGCAGAAGAGGTCTTCAGCTAGCTACTGTAAAGATGCTCCAAGAATTCTTTTAATGTTCAAAAATTAAAGAAAAATATAATGACAGCAATTCACTACATAAGGAATATTAATAAGGAAGTAGAGATTACAAAAAAAAGAACTAAATAGAAATACTAGAGATAAAAAGTACTGACCAGAAATAAAAAATTACTATGTGGGAGAACAGGAGAATTGACAAGGCAAAGGAAAGAGGAAAATGGAAGAAAGAATGATATTAACTAATCAAGAGATTAAAAATAAAAGAAAATGTTAGGAAAGATGAACAGAGCCTCAGAGATCTCTATGACAATTTGAAGTATGACATATTTCCACAAATGTGCAGTAAGAATCCTAATAAGAGAGAAAAGAAAGGGGCAAGAAAAATTTTTGTTAAATAATGACTGAAAACTTCACAAATTTGATGAAATACATTCACCTATAAATATAAGAAGTTTGAAAACATCAAAAAGTATAAATACTCAAAGACTCACACCTGGAAACGTCAGAGTCAAAGAACAAAAGAAAATTCATCACATGAAGGGAACAGCTACATGTTTAACATGTGACTGCTTCACATAGAAGAGGAAAGAAAAAAAAAGAGCTGACTTATCAGAATCAAGAGGCTAAAAGCTAGAAGAACAATATAATGAAAGTGCTGAAAGAAAAACTATCAATAAAGAATTCTATATCCAGCAAAACTGTACTTCAATAACAAAGAGGAAACAAAGACACTTCCAGATAAAAAAAAAACGAACAAGGCTCACATCAATGCAGAGCAAGGCAGCAAAGGATCAACAGATGAAAAAAAGACACAAAGATATACAAGAATAAAGAGCAAAACACAAAGGATAAATCCAACCAGTATATTACATTAGACATTAATAAAATGAACACCATGGTTAAAAAGAATGACTTATCAGACTGTATGAAAGGAAATGACCAAAGCTATGTGCTGTAAGAGACACACTTTCAGAGACAAATATTTTCAAAATAAAAGACTGGAAAAAACATTCCATACAATCAAGTAACCACCAAACAGCTAGAGTGGGCATATTAATGTCATACCTAATCAACTTCACGAAGAAGATATTACTGAAAATGAAGCAGGACAAAAAAGTGAAGGCATAAGTACTGGATAGATACAAGCAAAACTATTTCCATCCACAGAAAATGTGATTTACATACAAAAATCCTTGGTCTGGGCTATATATTTATATTTGTATTTATAAACACCTTACAACAAATGAGTGAATTTAGGGAATTCACAGGAGAAAAGTTAATGTACAAAAATCAATTACACTTTAAAATATTAACAACGCACAACTCCGTTTCAAACAGGGCGACCATAAATTTAACCAAAACCTGTGCGAGGCCCACACACTAAAGGCTATAGAGCACAGAGCACAGCTGAGAGAAACTGAAGACGACTCACTGGCAGCTTGTAAAAACGTTAAGCAAAAAGTCGTCACACACACCCCAGTCACTTCCCTCCTAGGGTAATTACGCCTGAGAAACGAAAACATATGTCCACACAAAGACTTACACAAGAGTCCATACTAAACGATATAGCAAATTAACTTACAGTGACAAAAAGCAGGTCACTAGTTCCCTGTGGCAGCCAGGAAAGGGTGGTGGGCTGCAAAGAGGCACAGGGATATTTGGGGGTGACACAAATGCTCTTTTATCTTGTTTCTGTCAATGTTTTTGGAGGAATAGACAACGGTCAAAACACATTGCACTGTGCACTGTAAATGGGTGCTGCTTTCCATACTACAGTCATTCTGCAATAAGGCCATCAAGGAAAGAAACAAACAGAAGAAGTGAATGAATGCACAAGGGTTTTAAAAGTAAATAAGCCTTACACACCTGCTTAAAAGTAAGTAATAAAATTTAAATGCAGAGGAAAATTTTAAGTGTAAACAAGTTACACTTTTTTAAAGAGCTCTAGTTTTGTTTCTTTTAATTTGTTTGTTTTGAACCTTGAATCTGTGCTGAGTGTAAGAGGTACCTCAAATGCCTCATAGGTTTTACTATAAAAACAAGTCACACAAATTATATAATTATGACTATAGAAAAAAATGACCTCATACATCTGTATATATAATTCAGTTTATGACTGAAAACAGCACCTGTTATCATATGGAAAACAAGTAAATTTTATTCTCTGATTCACCTTGAATATTTCATGTCTGTGTACTCCAAAGAATCACAGAATGCAAAGCTACTCTAACATTTAAGCAGAAAAAAAAAAGTGTCGCTACCTAACAGACTCAGGGTACAGTCTAGACTTACAATCTTTCTGTCCAAAGCAATGCTGATGAAAACAGACTCCTCCTTAATAGGAATTGTCACAATAAGTAATTGCACTATGAAACAGAATGACTGCATTTCAATTACTGCTTTTATAGAGCATTTTTACATTCCTAAAATTCTGGCAAAAACATTTGATTAGAATCACCTGGGCCAATTTGAAAATGCTAAAAGATATGTAAGTATACACGCGCACACACACACACACACACACACACACACACACTCTCTCTCTCCCTCACACACACATATGTGTGTATGTATATGTTTTTAAAAGGTAAAGACAAGGGGCACCTGAGTGGCTCAGCCAATTAAGTGTCTGTATGACTCTCGGTTTCAAGCTCAGGTCATGATCTCACAGTTCATGAGTTCAAGCCCCACATCGGACACTGTGCGGACAGCATGTAGCCTGCTTGGGATTCTCTCTGTCCCTCTCTCTCTGCCCCTCTCCCACTCATTCTCTCTCTCTCAAAATAAATAAACTTAAAAAATAAAAATTCAGAAAAAGGTAAAGACAAGAATGACATTAATAACAGACAGTATATCTCTGTATTAAAATACACACACGATGATATATGCATGATAGTGTCCTGGCGATGCGTTACTGTGAAATTAACAGAGCAATTAATTCACAGGGTGGCACTCATGCCTAAATTCATCATTCATAAACCTGATTCCATTAATAAATAAAATTAATAATGAATGAAACTGATATACTTTATTTAAAATTGATCACAATAAAAAAAATGCCTGCTGTGATACCGTCATTGGAAAAAGGCTTATAAGAACAAATGGATAAAATAAACCCTGTCTATTAATTCTCAAAACATAAACCATATAAGAGTATTTATGTAGCAAGACAAAACAAGATAGACCATGTCAGGAGAGCAATGAAAACAAAATGACTTGAATCATGTCGGAGGAGAAAATAACAACTCAGCTATCAAAAACTCACCAAGGCAAAAACATCCCCACCAAGACTTAGCTAAAAGTAAGAAACATGTCAAAAGGGCCTGGAGCAGCAACACATACATTTAAAGAGAATGTCTGCATTTAGGTACTCAGTTTGAAGCCAAGTCTGTTATCTCTCCAGACCCATCACCCCCTCCGAATACTGATAAGCCTGAGTCCCTGCCTTCTTGTTGAGGGCAAGTAATGGGCAGTGCCTGTACCACAACAGACAAGGTCACTGAGAAGAGTCAAATGGGAAAAACTAGAAAAGGGAAGAAAAACTAGAAAAAGCAGATGGAAAACCTTTTAAAAAAGCAAGAATCACTCAGTGTTTAAAAACATAGTTCTCCAGGTCAAAATGCCCACAGGACATGATTTCTTAGAGCCCAACCTGGAAATGTACACAATAATAATGCTGAGTCATTAAGGCAATATTAAATCACGTTACGGGAAGGTTCTAACAGCCGAAAACTAAGAAGTTAATTCTTCAAAGATTCTCATGCAAAATAAATTAAGAGAGAGAGAGAGAGAGAGAGAGAGAGAGAGAGAGAGAGAGAGAGGGGGCAGGCTGTGAGAGGTAAGTCCTCAAGGATTCTGGTCCCTTAGCCAAGTGGCGTACTCAGTGTGCTGGCAGAGGAGGCCCACGTGCTCCGTGGCTGTGCTCCCCTGTGCTGCCTCTGCCAAGCCTCCACGCTTAAGAGCCATAGGCGGGAGAGGTGCTGCTCTGCTAGGCATTCCCACCCCCCCAGGCCCCCCACCATGGTGCTGACTACACTGCCTCTGACCAGACTACGCGACCGTCTGGAGCAGAAGAAATAAACTTTCACCACAATATCCCAGAGTCCAGCAAGATACCCAGCATGGAGCAGGAGTTCGATAAACATGGAATTTTTTTTTTTTAAATGAATGATAAAAACCACAAGCTATGTTCTGTCTGCAAAGCACAGTTTGATAATAACAATAATAAACACACAAAATATAACAGGACCACAAAGAAAGGAGTTCCCATTGACTGCAGAGACTAGCAAAGTCTTCACAGAAAGGGTAGGGTTTGAACCATACCTTCAAGTTCAGGCTGAATGTAACCAAATGATTAAAAAAAAAAAAAAACATCCCGGGAAAATAGGGGTACTATGGAAGTAAAAGAAAATGAGAGAGCAGGGTCCCAGTCATCAATGGTAAAGGCAGCTAGTTAACAGGTAGATGTTTGTATGAAGGAGAGTGAGACGTATCGCTGGAAAGGGGGGCAGGGCTGCAGGGGAGCAGCCGGGGGTGACAACGGGGCGCCCCAGGGTCACGAGGGAGCTTTGCCTCCAAGAGTGACCCCTCTTCCCAAAGGCCAGTGGTTTCCCTGTATTGCAAGGAAAAGCAAAGGAAATTCCGGTTTTCCACACATCCACACGACTCCCGATGTCGACACTGTTTTACCCCCTACCAAATGAAAGAGGGGATCCTGTAAAAAATACTGCAAAGCACTACCTCATACCATGAGGGAATACTGGCAAACCTACTTCCAGGGGGTGAATACTATTCAAACTGCATATAAAAAATACTCAACAATCCTAAGAAATTTTACTCTTATAACACAATTGCTATGTAATTTTGTTAAATTCTTCAATTTTGAAATAAAGTTGAAAGTATTGTGTCAAAAGACAGTGAAAGAGTTATCATTAATCTTCACAGCTGACGAACAAAACAGACATATAAACAAGCGCCACGATAATAAAAATGGTGCTATTCACTTTGTAAAAGAAAAAATAAATTGTACTAAAATTATTAAGCTAACAAAGCAAGGGAAAATATGAGTAGAAAAATGACAGTTATCTGCAAAATTCATAAATGTGTCTTTTGTATAACCATAATGATCATATTTTATGCTGTCATTTTGCATTTAATTGCTCACCCTGGTACTTTTCTTCATAGAAGCCATCAGTATCCCACAGAGCCAGATGCTGAATTGCAAAAACATACTGTGACCATGGACTTATAAGAAAGTTACTTTGCTGAGCTGTGGTGTATGACAAGTTAATTTTTGCAATTACACTTTTTCCAACAATAAATGAAGCTACTGCTTATGATTGTCCTATCTTATTAAAAAGAGGCAAGAAAATATTCTTACAATAAACTAATCAAACTCTTTTAAAGGCGTCAGTTGGTGTAAGAAAGTTAACTTTTCAAATCGATTTTCTAAAATATGTCCAAAAGTAAAAATCACCGCCTCAGCTGAAATACCTAAGCAGCTTAATGTGAGGAGACATGACTGTGTTTTCTGAATGTTAATATACAATGCCAAGGTATTTCAAGCCTTTTAGGAAATGTCACATACCAACCTTAGTCTTTTGATCATTACTTTTTCTTCTGCTATATTATGCTAAACATAGCACTCAAAGGATAAGTCCTATAACTGTCACTTAAAAGAAATGGCTATTGCACAATAATTTATCTGCAAGGTGTAAATTGTTCTGAATTTAAAATATTTGCAATGACCGTCACTGTCATACAGCCAACAGTAATAAAACAGTAGGGCGTCATGCATTGTTAAAACATAAGCTATTCCCCATAACACAGTATCTTCGTATAAATGCGACAAAATTTGGGAGCTATTATGTTTTGTTTTATTCATTAAAAGACAGAGAGCAGGAGGACATTTCTCTTTTAGTAAACATCCCCCACATTAAAGCCCAAAGAGTTATTTCATGGTGAATGTTAACGTATCAGGACAAAACAGCCTGAGCCACATTTCCCAAATGCCTAGGGTCAAATTTGCTTACTGGAGGAGGGTGTCTGAAAAACAGCTAAGAGTTAAAAATAGTTAAATTATTAGTTACTGCCTTAAAATTTAGCTTAGGTTATGTTTTAATCACATAATAATGTTCACGTAATGTACATTTTCACCACATTATATAAAAATGGCACATTAGTTAAATCTGGTAAGCTTTTCTCAGGACTCTAACAAATAAATAATGGGATTGATTTTTTTTTAACGAGCACTGCCCTCATGTCGGTTCCTGATCTGAAGGGGTCTGTGAGGGTGTTAATTCAATATATACTCAAGACTTATTTCAATAAAAAGGCCTAGAATTTTGAGAATCTGGGAGATCGTATTTCAAATCCCTCGTGTGTTTTTTTTTCCTACTCTGGAATAAAATACGAGACGTGGATTTTACATTGGCAGGTGCGCTCGAGATCACCAACGCAAAGACTGGCTGCAGGAGACGAGAAACGGCACCGGCCGTGCACACGCAGCCATCAAGACAGCAAATGTGAGGCCCTCCGCGTTCTAATCCCCACCGCTTCGGAGGGAACGACAGACGTTTCAGATGTCGCGTTGGCCACGTACTAGGCAGGAACCTGCTGGGGCCCAGGTGCCTGTTTCCACACGCCCGGCTCTCGGCCCTGAACCCCCTCAGCGGTCTCGGGGAGTCACTCCTGCCTGCGTCTCCGTTCCGACCCTTCTCCCCACCTCCAGCCTCTTCGTGGACGAACCTCAACACACCAACGGAGTCAGAAACAAATCCGTCCTGCTCTCCTCTCCGAAGCCTGCCTCTGTGGAGCTAGTCCGCGGCTCTCTGCTCCCGGTCCGTCCTCTGGGTTCTTCTCGGTTCTCCCTCATCCCCCTCTTCCTTGGGTTGGGCGCTCAAGCGTGGCAAACACGTACCACGTCAAACATGCACCTCGGCTCCGTCCCCGTACTCTATCCCTGCTGCCTCCTACGGTGCCTTCAACTCCAGCCTCTGGCGTTGGCCCCAGAGGGGCCACCCCTCCAACAGCCCCCACGGTCAGCAGGCGGACTTCTCGCGGACAGAACCGCCCCCACGGTAGCGAGGCAGGCTTCTCACGTACACAACGGCCCCCAGGGCCAGTCAGGGGGGCTCCTCACGTACAGACCCCCGGGGGTGGGAGATAAGACAACTCTGATGGCTTCACCACGACTGGAAGGAAAAATACCGAGTAAAACACACACCACACGCAGGCTGTGTCACCAGAGCCCCTGACAAAGTCTCCCTCTTTGTGCTTCTCCGTCCTTCGGGCCGCGCACACTAAGCTGCTGACTGGTTCTCACACAGCCGAGCCTTCCGACCTGCTGCCTTCTTTGCTTCCTGCCTGCACACAGGAAGCTCCCATGTGTGTTCAGCGTGTCTATGATAGTGTCTGTGACTTGCCCAGGCCAAGCCAGTTACTGGCCCTGATACGTGCTCTGTCAGTGCCAGGACCTTGGGACTGACTGCTGGTGTCACTGAGGACCACAAGGGCGCGGACCGGGATGGATCACTTTTTGTGCCCAGTACAGCCACTGCTCAATAACTTTATTAATTTTAAATTCACTGAGCTTGTTGGAAGATAAAGCATTTCAGGAACTTGTATACATGGAAAATAATCACTTCCTTTAAACTTAAAATGTTTGACAAGCATGAAAAAGAAAAGTAGCAAATTACTTCTGGGAAAATGCAAACCAACAGCTGCACTCTCACTTCTGAGTCCGTCATACAAATCAGACCAAAGAGAAGGAAGGGAGCACCTCTCTGGTTTTTCAAGTAAAGGCAACCAACACGGTAAGTCATGCCAGCTGCACGGGACCGAAGACCGAGAACTCGCATTTCCTGACCACTGCCACGCAGAACTCTCCCGTTTCCCGTGCTAAGGCTACAACGAAAGACGGAAAACTGAGTAACGGTGTATGCAGACACAGCATTTTATAGTTTCGAAGCCACGTACACATATATTATCTCATCAAACACTTAAACACACATCATCTCCCCACTCTGAGGTGAAGAAACTAAGGGCATTTTCCTGTAACTAAGATGTACAAGCTGGAACATGAACCCAAGACTTCTAACTGTAACTACATTACCTCCCTCATAAGCACATTTTAAAGGTGTCCGACACAAGGCCACAGAACAGGAGCCACGAAATGGTCGAGACCCATCACATGTCTAATGCATGTGGGGCCAAATCACACACCTTAAGTTTACAATTAAACTTCTCCTCAAGTTTACAATTAAAATTAGAATAAACATTAATAAAATGTTTTACTTTTAAATAAATCTTCACGGAGGGGCTCCTGGGTGCCACGGTCAGTTAAGCATCTGGCTCTTGATTTTGGCTCAGGTCATGATCTCATGGTCCCTGAGCTTGAGCCCCACTACTGGCCCTGCACTGACAGCACAGAGCATGCTTGGGATTCTCTCTCCCTCTCTCTCTGCCCCTCCCCTGCTCACGTGTGCATGCGCACATCCTCTCTCTCTCATATAAACAGACTTTAAAAATAAATAAACCTGGGGCGCCTGGGTGGCTTAGTCGGTTAAGTGTCTGACTTTGGCTCAGGTCATGATCTCGCAGTTCGTGGGTTCAAGCCCCATGTCAGGCTCTGTGCTGACAGCTCGGAGCCCGGAGCCTGCTTTGGATTCTGTGTTTCCCTCTCTCTCTGCCTCTCCCCCACTCATGCTCTGTCTACCCTTTTTCTCAAAAATAAACATTAAAAAATAAATAAATAATAAACAAAGAAACAAACTTGGGGCACCTGGGTGGCTAAGTCGGTTGGGTGTCCAACTTTGGCTCAGGTCATGATCTCACAGCTTGTGGGTTCGAGCCCCACGTCGGGCTCTGTGCTGACGGCTCAGAGCCTGGAGTCTGCTTCGGATTCTGTGTCTCCTCCTCTCTCTGCCCCTCCCATGCTCATGCTCTGTCTCTCTCTGTCTCTCAAAAATAAATTAACATTAAAAAAAATCTTTTTAATAAAAATAAACTTTATAAATAAGTAAATAAATAAAATCTTAATGGATAACTTTGCTTTGGAGTATAAATAAACGCATTAGGGCTGCTGTAACAAATTACAACAAATTTAGTGGCTCAAAATAATACAAATGTATTATCTCCCAGATCGATACTTCTGAAGAACCCTTTCTGGGAGTTCTAGGGAAGGATCCCTGTTCTTGTCCCACCCACACTTGTTAGCTCAGGGCCCCTTCTTCCATCTACAAAGCCAGCAATGGTGGGGGAGTGCTTCCCACATTCTATCACTGTGACCTCCTCGTCAGGGCACCCCCACATGTAAGGCCCCTGTGACTACACTGGGCTCACCCAAAATCCACTATACTCTCCCCACTTTAAGGTAAACTAACAGCAACCATGAGTTCCACTGAAACTTTAATTCCCCGTTGCCAAGTAACAGGATCCAGTCACAGGTTCCAGGGATTGCAACATGGCCATCATCTGTCTTGGGGGAACAGGGGGAAAGACAGTCGCATCATTCTACAAACCAAAACAACCCAGATTAAGAGTGGATACTAATTAGGGGCACCTGGGTGGCTCAGTCAGTTGGGTGTCCGACTTTGGCTCAGGTCATGACCCCACAGCTCGTGGGTTTGAGCCCCATGTCGGGCTCTGTGCTGACAGCTCAGAGCCTGGAGCCTGCTTTGGATTCTGTGTGTCCTCTCTCTCTGCCCCTCCCCTGCTCACACTCTCTTTCTTTCTCTCTCTCTCTCTCTCTCTCAAAAATAAATAAACATTAAAAAAAATTTTTTTAAGTGGATACTAATTAAAATTTAAACTTAATTGGGAAGTTTCACACCCACTGCTCATGAAACCAGGTCCATGGAGAACAGAAACCATTCATTTATTTTAAAACGTTGTCTCAATTGGACATTAGAAAAACTATCTTACTTTATAATAGTATATAACAGTATACTAGTAATAATAGTACAATATTTTTATAATATAAAAATAAAGTATCTTACTTTAAAAGACTCTTTACAATCAGATAGCAAAATGAAGAATCAGTCACACTCTATCTGTAACTATGACTTCATGCGTAGACTAAGTGTGACTGCCCTAACCTTTGTTTGCAGAGACTGTTTTTCCATTCCTCACTCAGGTTCACCTATTTACTTAAAATGCACAGGGTGAAGGTCAAAGACAATGATTAACTCACTTTGTCAACTTAAACCTAGTGAACATCAGTGAATAAGTACCAGGTAATAAGACTAAACTACTAAAACTTATAGCTCTTTCCTGCTTAAGATGTATTCTTATAACCTCACTGGACTCTGGCATCACTGTGAGGTACACTGAGAGAAATACTGCTCACATTTTTCAATGACAGCCAGAGAAAAGAGGCGATGTGGACAATCCCACAATGCACGCGCCCTGCGTCAGCCCACGAGGACCGTACTCACAACACTGGAGCGGCTGTGGGAAAATGAACGGTACCTATTAAGGATAGAGGGGGAAAAAACCTAAATTCAGTAAAAGCATCACAACACTTGCCGAGACTGCACGAGGCACATATTTTAGAGATGCTCATTAGAAAAAAATACATGACGAAAATGTGTAATTATACACTTGTACTCAAACAATAAGAGAAATCTAAATTAACCAGAATTTTAAAGAGAGTATTAAAACGAGAATCAACACTCCTACATGAGGAAAAAATGAAAATTTTATAGCAGTTTTTTCTTTTTACTTTTCTACTAATTCTGTGTAAACTCTGCAGGACTAATCAAATCAACAGAGATTATGTGCAAAAGCCCTGGAAGCTTAAATACTGCAGTAAACTTTTTAAAGTTAAAATTTACCTGTCCTCATTAAAAACTGACTGAAAAATATCACCAAATGTAAAAGCACAAAATTTCAATGACAGTTACATTTTCAGTGTCTTTATATGAATCAGCAAAATAATTATCTTTTTGAACAGAAGTTACAAACAGACTTTGAGGTCGAAATTCTTTTAAGATATACTATTTGAACTGTTCATATGTCTCCATTAATGTTAAAAGAGTAACATTTCGATGCAGACAATAGTGGAGAAACTTCATTCCCTCCTCAGAATTTTTGCCTCTAGAAGTACATATAACAAAGTTGGAGGAAAGGCAGAAGGCTTGTTGATAGTGACAGGATTATTTCAAAACCCAATTATATCTGTTCATTCCCTTTTGCTTAATTAAAGCAAAAGGCATCAAAATCTTTCTCGGCAGTAATCATGCGGAAGCTGCAAAGCCCAGATCCGGTAATTAACTTAACCTTATCACTGAACTGTATTGGGTCATCCGGGTGCAGCCCAGTATCAAAGCTAAGAATCAATGCTCTCGGGCTAACATCTGAGAGGGACACAGAGATTGAATAACGCCATCTGTAAACGGACAGGCTTTGTTCCTGCCTCGCTGTGCTGGATAAATGTTCCTGCTCATAACTTTAATGTGGCAGCTTAACCATTTAATCATTGTACATTAATACATTATCAATATCATGAACATGTAACTACAAAATTACTTGTCAAAGTAATCAGATATTACAGATTTTGTGCATAAATGCAACATGGGGGATTTTGCGTATTAATTGTACACTTACAAAGAAGATATATTACAGATTTATAAACACATACAGAGACATTTTATGCCCAGTGATGTTTAAGTTCTAGAAGAGTGTGTTTTTGAAATTTAAATGAAATCATTCCATGCTACATCTTTCATCAGATCTATGCATGGGTGATTTTAACATAGCTTGATTCAACCTAAAAGACTGATGTTTATACAATTTTCAAAAATTCAATTTGTTCAATTATGCCAATTTACTTGATATTTTATTTGTTTTCCTGGAAAATATTTCAAAATACAATAAATCATCTTTTGAATATACATTGCTTAAGGTCATCTCTTCATTATTCCCAGTTAAGCTTAAGAATATTTTGTTATTTTCCTAAAGGATCAAACGTTCTGTTGCCAAGACTTGATTTTGAGGTCTTTCACTTTCACCAAGTAAGACACTAAATCATAGGGGACGGTGATCAGCAAATTCTCTGCGACAGGCCCCGAGCCTGCTGAGGTAATGCAGCTGACAAACTTTGATGTGCTATGCCTGGGCACATTATGTTCATGTAGTGTGTACATCTGGGCACCCTTTATGGCAATGCAGCAAACAGCCACTCATTTATTCCACTCTAATTAGCACACATGTAAATCCTCACCAATCAAGCCGCGTGCGGGGTTACTGTTGTGGCAGCCATACAGCAAGCTGGCAGAACATGCGAACGAAGGACGAGAAGACACTTCTGGGCTTGATCTGAACCTGCCATCACACCAGGCAGGCTCCCCCAGAAAGGGCTGTGACCAGCTCTCCCTTTCAAAACTGATCAGGGGGCCCCAAAAGAAAAAGGTCAACAGGCAGAAGGCTGATGGGCCACAATTCTTGATTCTTTACCAGTCCTAGGAATACACCTGAAGCAACATGCTTCTCATTCACTTACATTTTTTTTCAACGTTTATTTACTTTTCAGAGAGACAGAGACAGAGAGAGGCAGAGTGCAAGTGGGGAGAGGCACAGAGAGGGAGACCCAGAATCCGAAGCAGGCTCCGGGCTCCGAGCTGTCAGCACAGAGCCCGACGCGGGGCTCGAACCCACGAACTGTGAGATCATGACCTGAGCCGAAGCAGGTCGCTTAACCGACTGAGCCACCCAGGCGCCCCTCATTTACTTAAAACCACAACAGTTGCAAGCAGAAGTCACAATTACGTTATAAACAGGCTTTAAAACAGAGATAAAAAGCAATTCTGAAGCAAGATTGTCAAACCACAGTGCACAATAACTATGGGATTACTAGAAAACCAGAAACGAATCCCTCTATGCCCGTGTGCCATAGGACGCAATGCCCACAAAGGCCTCTATAATCGGTAAAACAACCATCTGTTAAAAGCCAGCGTAAGTCACCGTTTCCTTTTATTAGTCATATGGTGGCATATAAATTTAAACTGATTTTTCGTGCCAGATTACTAAAAACGATAACTCCGTCTTTAAACATACTTATAAAAATTTTATCAAAAAAACAGCACTAGTTTGGGAATTTTTAATTTGTTTCTATTATTTCTTTCACCATGATGAAACCCTCATGCCTTTTTTAGGTAACATCATGCACAACAGTAATTTGAGAAATAAGACAATCGTTCAAAGTTAGAAAGAACAGAGATGGTGCCAGTAAAAGTGGATGCAGTATCCACATTTAAACGTGTTTTACTAGAAAGGATTTTCCCAATGAACCTGAACTCAGGCTGGTTTTGGACACTCATTTAGCTTGCTGTGACAATTTGCATCATTGAAGCAGTGATGAAGTATGATGGAATGCGTCACACAGGCAGCATGGCACCAGGTGCGGGAGACACACACACACACACACACACACACACACACACACACACACACACACCAAAGCAGGCTCCGCCCACCCCCCAGAAGGCAGCCATTCCAGGCAGAGAAGGTCACGTTAAGTGTGTAAACGCATCAGACCACTACAAAAAGGGCACCATGTGGTTTTAAAAGGACGAGAAGTCTTCCTCAAAAAAGCCAACGACCCCCTGACTTCTTAAAATACTGAGGTATTTTAAGGTACCTAAAATCCACTTATTAGACACTATTTACCAGGAACTCACTCTTAAGTGTTAGAAGCGTACTGAGTAAAGAGAACAAGTACTGTCTCTGTCTTCGTGGAATCCACAGCATGGTTTGGGGGGAAGACACTAAACTTGTCAACACAATCTGCCTGCACAGCTGGAGGCTACAAGTGAAGGCCAGGTGCATGTGCCAGAGGGCCTCCTCCCCGCCCCCCACTGCCCCTGTAGGCCTTGCAGGGACCAGACTCAGCAGTCACCTCATCTGAAATAAAATTACCATGCCCACCCGTCCCCACTCTCCATCCTGTTCCCTGATTTCTGCTTCTCCAAAGAGGTGACACTACTTCGGAACACTCCCCCTTACATGGTCGTGGGTCGTGTTGATTTTGACCCTCCTAAAGATGAGGGGGCTCCGTCAGAGCAGACACACGGCTGGCTCTGTTCACAGCTGAACCCCACACCAAGCACGCATCAGGCACTGAGTAAACACGTGTTGAAGAGATGGATAAACAAAGGAACAAATGAACATTCCAATCAATACATGATATACAGAACTCTGGCTTGACCAGATCCAGGGAACATGGATCATCTCCCCTGCCAGGGCTGAAAGCCGTGGGGGTCATTTACAGTTAACTTTAAGAATTTATTACAGATATTTGCACAATCAGGAGCAAATCACCGTCTTCACGAAGAAAACAATCAAGGTAATTCCTATGATGTCTCCAAAACAAAAGTGAAAGCTTGGAGGAAGACAAGAGAGCAATACAGAAGATGTTCTCAATCTTTCAAATAAATCTTTCAAGCCCACAAATAAATCCTGTAAAAATGATAATTCTATAATGATCTGATATTAAAGAATTCCTGGATTGGAATTCATTTTACCTAATTTGTCTTAAAACATATAACCACCCAACATCATAATCCAAAGCATCCATGATCATGATCAGCCACAGGCATGGAGAGATAAGTACTTGAGGTCACTGAATAGGCAGGAAGATATGGAGAGACACGCAGAATTCGACACTCCCGTCTACATTAGCCCTAATTGTTAGCCGGGAAAAGAAAGCAAGAAATGATCTTTAGTAGCTGACAAGGACACTGGCTCATAGACAAGTCAGTGCAAATAGAGTCTAAGAGATACAATATAAACTACTCTTTCATCTATAAATAGTAAGTACAGTTTTGTGTTTTATATGCATAGAGTTTCTTCTCACCTGCAAAAGAAAGTTCACATCTCACATCAAGACCTTACTTAACCTATTTTTTTTAATTTTCATATTGTCAAAAATGTCCAGTGTTTGTTTTCTTTCTATTTACAAGACACAAGCTATTAATTTTTAAATATATCCCTATCTTATTTAATCACTAATAAAGGACAAAAATACAATTTCACCAACAAAAATGAAATCTGACTTTTGCTACACTAATATGGTTTTTCCCCATAAGATAAACCATATTCAAAACAGAGCAAGCTATATGAAAAAAAAATTAACCTACATTCAAAAATACCATCTTTAATCGACAAATATACATCCGTAAGACTACAGATGTGGGATATAAGCACGAGACATTTTAACTAGGATATTTATAGACTCCATCTGAAGTTGTTTTAAGGCATATAATAAATCTTAAGTTCTATCATAGAATAAATAGCATCTGGGCAACTGAGCACTTTCTGCTGCATTTCCAAAGGGCATCCTATCCGACTCAGTCAGAGGTGGCAAGTAAGTGGCTCAGGCACTGCCCCAGAGCCTTCCGTCCCCATGATGCCACAGGCAGCCTCCAGCTCTCTCAACAGACTCCACTCATCCACTTCTAACAGAGCAGAGCAGAAATCAATCAATCCTCCCTGGGCTTAATCAAGGGTACTTTCCTGACAAGTTGGACTCTCCGAGTTTACAAAAAAAACAAAACAAAACAAAAAGAATTCTCAAAACACCTTAAACATAACATTATTTATCAATCCTCTATAAACCTCCTGAGAAACTAACTCAGCATGGCATAACTTGATCAAAGTGTATTTGACATTCAATGCAATGATATTTAGTGGTATTAAAATGCAAGTAGGGAAGGGTCGGTCTTCTAACCTAGTACTGCAGTCTGTGTGAGCTAAGGAGAAAAAGAATCTCTATGAAAAGCAAAAGGTGTGCCATCAGAAAGACACACTTCTATCACGTTGGTTGTTAAAATCAAAGACGCGACAAATTACAGGAGGAGTGTACCTGCAACTGCACAGGGCCCTGCCAACACCCATCCCTTTCCTCTACTTTCTCCCAGAAAACAAAACTCTTAGTGCAGGGTCTAAGGCGTGGAGACGTTAGGCTAAAGCTGTCAATGCAAACAGCACAGCAATTTAAGCAAGAAAATGCAAATTTACGCTTCACAAAGAGTGGTCACGTCCGTATACTGGTGGCAATGCCAACACTGTTTCAGCATTTTATAGAACGGGACATTGAGCATTTTGAGAGGGACGTTTCATGGACCTGCAAACTTCCAGAGGTGGTCAACCAACATAAAATTATCAACAACTTTCTTTGGGTCCCTCTGGCCATGAACCCAGGTCTGTGTTGTGCTCAGCACCACTGAAAGTTACAGCCATACTCAGGACTACAAAAAAGAACTCCTTTTTCATTTCGTTCTCCCAATTATAATTTTACAAAATCACATCCTATTAACAGCACTATCCTGATTGGGTAGATGGCTATATAAAAGAGCTCCTTTTCCATTCCAATAAAAACAAAATCATTTCAAAGGCCTAAAGAAACCGGGCATGTTGACATTATTAACGATATTAACTGATTAATTAATCAACATAAATGTATGTTTAGAGGCAGCTTGTGGATATTTGTTAGTACATCACTTACCAGCAGGACAGGTCATGGTAAAATAACTCAGTGATGATTTTATTACTAAAACCATTACCATATTCTCTAAAAATCAATGCCAGTAGCAACCAAGTAAGGCCAACTCCTATGCACACTCACGTATCTACGTGTGTGTATGTGTGTGTGTGTGTGTGTGCAAGTATGTGTGCAAGTGTGTACTATGCACACTCACGTATCTACGTGTGTGTGTGTGTGTGTGTGTGTGTGTGCAAGTATATGTGCATGTATGTATAGGTGCATGCAGGACACATTTGTTTATATGCAAATGAGATATACCTATATATAAAGAAATATGTGTATATGCCATTCTACTTTTCACTGATAAACCATTTTACCAATATATAAAACTCATTTATGTGCATTGAAAACAATGTAAATCAAAAATAAATTGATCTCATGTTAGATTTTCAAAAAAAAATCTACTCTTATTTAGCCTTTTTCCATTTCAGGCAGAATATTTATTACTTTCTTAAAAATCAATAAAGTAAACGGGGCGCCTGGGTGGCGCAGTCGGTTAAGCGTCCGACTTCAGCCAGGTCACGATCTTGCGGTCCGTGAGTTCGAGCCCCGCGTCGGGCTCTGGGCTGATGGCTCAGAGCCTGGAGCCTGTTTCCAATTCTGTGTCTCCCTCTCTCTCTGCCCCTCGCCCGTTCATGCTCTGTCTCTCTCTGTCCCCAAAATAAATAAACGTTGAAAAAAAAAATTTAAAAAAAAAAAATCAATAAAGTAAAAACTAAAAATAAAATTTAAAAAATCAATAAAATATCTATAAAGAAGATATTGATAAAACTGCAATGTATTTCTAAGCTTAAGATACGGGTAATACATGTCTATCTCACTTACACATTTGAGTATTCTTGAACGGTTGTATAAAAGATGATGAAGGAGTTGCCTATTAAATCATGCATTTTCGGTAACTGCCATCGAGAATCTCAGAGATGTATTTAGTAAGAAACACCAACCCAGGTGCAAATAAGACAAACAGCCTTCCCATTTTACATCCAAACTCGGAGCTAAGAATCCTGGACACTGAGCCGGTATCACACCAGAAAGTTGATGTCAACTGAAAAGGCAATGTAATAATATGCAAACTGCATTTAATCAGCAGCCCCTCCAAAATGTAATGCCACCTCTGATCTAATACCTCATTAGAGAAGCATTCAAAAATGGAATATTCACAGGCATGTCTCCTTTATAGATATTTTCACTATAATAATGGTAGCTGAAACGGCACCCCACAGAGGTCTATGTGCATACCAAGCTAAAACATAAGCAAATTAAACCACAAACTCTACTTTGAAGCTTGAATTTCAGGATTTACAAAATAAAGCTGATACAGGCATTTTTATTTATTTATAGCGGCTTATGAAATGTATTTCCCAAATCTGTAAAATAGTCTTTTCTCTCCACAACGCAATGAAGAAACTGGGGAGGGGGTATGGAATAGGACTAGATTGGTAACAGGTTAAAGGCCAACAATAACGAAAGAAGCTGGAATGAAAGAAAAAACTGAAAAACAAAAACAGGGGCAGAAATCAGGGTCAAGTTGAAGATTAGACTCAAATCAGAAACACCACATGGAAGAAACAGCCTACATCACAACTGTTGAATGACAAGTTAGCTGTAATAGTTGTCTTCCATGGCGATGGGGGGCGGGGAGGGGGGGCCCTGTTGATGGCTGAAAGAAGCAAGAGAAGGTTCCTGATCCTGACGCTGATGACATGGGTATAGTCATTTTATGAAAAGTCATCAATTTGTACACTTGAGATGTGTGCACTTGTCTGTATGCGATATACATACACAATCACAGAAAAATTCAATCCCGAGTTCCAGAGTAGCCAGTTAACAGTCCGTACAGGAAAACCAAAACAACACAGGATGGTTGATCTTTGCAATAAGTTACCTCACTACATGCAACACCAGCTGTTTCCTTCTGGGGAGTTGATCAACAAACTGATTCAAGGAGGGCAAGCTGGTTCCAGCACCAAATAGCACTCATGACAATTGTCTATGGTCTCAGCCAGCTCCGAATGCTGTTAACAAAATATGTACCATAGACTGGGCAGCTTAAACAACAGACCGTTCTTTTGTCATAGTTCTGGAGGCAATTCCAAGAGCAGGGACAAGCATGGTCAGATTCTGGCAAAAAGTCTCGGTCCGACTTGTAGATGGCTCCCTTCTCACAGAATCCTCATATGGGGGTGGGGACAAGACTGACAGACAGAAGGAGGAAGGGGGAGGGAGGGAGAAGAGGGAGGGAAGGAGGACCACAAGCTGTCTGGTGCCTCCCCCTGCAAGGACACTAATTCCATCCTATCAGGGCCCCACCCTTAGGACTTTACTTAATCTTAAATTAACTCTTTATAGATCCTGTATCCAAAACTACAGTCACACTGGGGATTAGGGCTTAAAAATTTGAATTTTGGAAGGATGCCATTCAGACCACAGCATCTACTAAATGCCTGGCACCATTAGAATACCAGTAACTATTTTTTAAGATTTGATAGATGAATTTTAGTAGAAAAAATTAAAAAAAGTACAGGTTCCAGAAGCAAAACAGTAATGTCACCTTTGAGATGAACAAAGTCTAAAATCTTAGGTAGACAACAATCACATGTTGTCACGGCTGTGCTCCTCCTTTCCGAGAGTCGACGCTCTCTACCACTGTAACCAACATGGGTGAGGGACCAAGCGTCCTCTCTTGTCACGGAAACAGCTCACCATTTGGAAGGATGAAGGTAAAGCTGAAAAGAATGGCCTCTGAGAGAAGAGAATAGTTCCGATACAAGGGAAGGGGCGAGGTAAGGCTTCCGGAGAGAGAACTGGGGAAGAACCAGAGACAATCAGAGGGCACAGTTATCTCCATGTGCCCCCGCTACGGGAGCCTGGGGGAGCATGACAGGTGCTGATGGTCCCGTGCAGTGACATCACACTTCTGATACCCTTACCAAAAGTGTGGGTTCAGCAGTTTTCCACCATCTCAGACAGTGATACAGACAACCCTGACCTAAAGAAAATGCCAAATATGTGGCAGTATAGAAACCACTCATGGTAAACTAATTAGATGGTTTTTATCTAGAACATTTCTCCCAAGAAAGCAAAAGGAAAGGACTTTAAACTCAGGCATTCTATGTAATTTATTTTAAAATTTACTTTACAAAGAAGACTTGGGGATTTAGAAAATAGTGGCGTATTCAATTTAGTAAACCTCAAGAAGTAGAATACTTCTCACTCAACAGACCATATTTTACTATCCAAATGCCCTTAGAAAATGGGATTATAAAGTATACATGAATTAAAAACTTTGACATATCCAGCATATTTTTTATTTAAGTGTGGTAACAATGGTTATGCTACAGGAACAAAGTGCTAACTTCACTGTAAATGACAGAGGCAATGACAATTTAAATTAGAAACTCACATTTTAGGGGCAACTTTCACTTAATTTACTAAGAGGACCAAATGCATATAGTTTTCTCTCAAGAGAACCAACTCTCACAAATCACCTCTAGTCTTTCAATAAAATAAGTATGGTACAATGTTAGAAAACCTGTGTTGCAGTACAGGCTCTGTTATGTAAAATGGGACTTATATACCTTTTAGCATTATCATTGTAAAAATTCCCACATAAAATGGGAAAACTACACCACATAAACCTACCTAACAACTGAAAAATGCCTGCTTAGATTTATCCAAATCTAACAAATTAAGGACCAAAAGCAGCGTGCGGGGCAGTAAGAATTCCCTCCTCCAGCAGTCACTAGAGCACGTCACTTTATTTAGGGGCCTCCTGAAATAGCACACAACAACTGTTTTCTCCACTCCTTTACTAATAAATGCAACTGCTCACCTGCACGTGGGTACCAGGGGACATTTTAAAAATCTCAAAACTGCTCAAAACGCTTTAGACAAAGTTCAGGTGTCATCAATCTCCTTAAAAGGACTACTCGGAGGGCTCACGTGGGGCCTTTCCTCAGGTAACGGCCCGTGTACCACATGCCCCTTGTACAGCCATCCCTTAGGTAACGGACCCGTGTACCACACCCCGACTTACAGCCGTCCCTCAGGCCCGTATATCACACCCCGACGTACGTATGGCCGTCCCTCCGGTAAGGGGCCCGTGTACCACACCCCAACTTACAGCCGTCCCTCAGGCCCGTGTACCACACCCCAAGGTAGTACGGCCGTCCCTCGGGTAAGGGGCCCGTGGACCACACCCCCAACGTTTTTCTTTAGTCACTCATTTAACTTTTACCTCTAACCAAAAAAACAACAAAAAAAAGTGTTCATAATGAGAGTAAAAACAAATCCTGCACAACTCCAGGCACACGTGCTCACACGTTCACTTACACTTGGGTACACGCGTCCCATCTCACCTTCATGGCGCAATGCACAGGGAAATGTGTTCGATCCCACTTGAAACTGAGCCCCGACGTATTTCAAATGTGGCCAGTGCTAGAACACTAAAAATAGACTCACAAATAATACCAAAAGGCCCTGGGAGAGGAAGGTGAAGGAAAGGGGGAAGGACGCAGCACGAGGGACGGACAGAGGCGCCCACGTTGTCCCTCAAGCACATGGCACCTCTTTATAGAAGGTGCGCTGCCAATGCAATCAACCCAAACCTTTCCAGAGCCCTTGCACCGTAAAGGCAGCTCTCTATAAACACTGGTGTTTGTTATTTGTGTGTGCGTGTGTTGGGGGGGGGGGGGGTGGTGGATGAGGGCAGAACAAACAGCATGGAAAGAGAGGTGAGCATACTCTTTACCAACTTCTACCCCCACCACCAATTAGGCTCCCTCTATGGCCTCATGAAACCTTGGGCGTGCTTCGGGAATGATCATACCATACTATTTTAAGATGATCAGTTTATGGCTTTCTGCACCAAAACCGTTCATTCCAGAGCCAAAGTTCAAACAGCTCTATTGTTCTTTGTGTGCTGAGTCCCGGCAAAGTGCCCGACACCTGACACAAGATCATGTCTATGGCACAAGTGACCAGACAGACGAACGGACCTAGGAAGGCTCCACTTGCATACTGAACTATACAGAGCGCTCCTTCCCAACAGTAGAGCCTGCTCAGTCTAAAACATGCACACATCCCGCACGCAGGCATAGAGCGCGTGAACGATGGGACAAGAGACAAATGGCTACTTCAGCTGTGCGCTTTACCAGTCTGCATGTTAATAGGTCCAGCTTAGTTAAAATAGAACATATACTTAAAAATCTGTTTTTGTGTAATCACATTAAATTTTTTTAAATGGGTATTTTCTTAAGCTTAAATATCCTCAATTGTACTTAATATTGATTTGTAGGAAGTTTCTGGAGTTCAAAACTTTAGTAACTATTATTATTGTGGTCCTGCATCCATTATACATGAATAAGGGGGGAGGGGGGGAATCTTATCAAACAAAATAACAGAACTCTTTAGGCCTTTGTCAATTGAGTGAATTTTTTTAAAATATTTTTTCAATGTTTATTTTTGAGAGAGAGAGAGCAAGTGGGGGTGGGCAGAGAGAGAGGGAGACAGAACCTGAAGCAGGCTCCAGGCTCTGAGCTGTCAGCACAGCGCCTGACTCGGGGCTCGAACTCCCGTACGGTGAGATCATGACCTGAGCCAAAGTCAGACGCTTCCCCGACTTGAGCCCCGCAGGCGCCCCATCAATTGAGTGCATTTCTGCCCTGCTGACCTGCACGGTGGACAAATAAATGTAATCAAATATGCTGATGTGATGCCGGCACTTACTAAAAAAAATAAAAATAAAAAAAACAACCTGGATTTTTTTCCTCTGTAGCTGTTTGTCTTATCAAGGATTTTACTCTATGATAAATCCTATAACCATTAAAAATCGTAGACCATTGACTTGTGCCTTAATTCAGACATGCTGAGCTCTTCAAAATAAATGTTCCAAAATAGCATACACTGCAAATTGCAATTCTAACATAAAACAAATGTTAAAAATGTTAGCATCTTTCCTGAATATAGTATAGTGTATTAATTGTTGGTCTTGGTAATGTAGCTTATTAGTTTTGCATAATTTAAGTTTTAATTCATCGTTTAATTTTTAATTAAGTAGGGGTTTTTTTCTCAAGCTTTGTGCTTATATGCTGGCCGCGAAATGTGGTATATATAAAACAATTCTATGGCATGAATATATGACAGTACCATGTATTATATGACTTCTCTATGATCTCAAACATGAAAACAATTGTAATAGTTCATATTCTAAAAAAAAAAAAAAGCAGCCATTTTAATTTAGTGTTAATACTTAAATAATTTAAGCTCAGAGACAATGCTTGAAAAAACTAAAGACCTAAACACAAAAGTAAAACCAAATCACTTCCTCTACAAAGAATTCCTTCAGATTTTAGTTAAAAATAACGAATCTCTTCTGGAATATCAGACTCCATATTCAAAGCTAATTTGTATTTGATTTTCCTATGAAAACTACGGGGACCCATATGGGCATATGTGCCAGACGATACCCCGTCTCCTCAGAGGAACAGAAGGGAATATACAACATCGCCCACCTAATAGAAAATGGAAAAGCTAATGAGAATAGAGAAGGATCCAAGAAAGTGATGAGGGAAATGCTAACTTCCACGTCAACTTAGGAGTTTGGATAGAGGTCCAATTAAATCTTTAAAGTTATTATTAAAGCAAGGGCTCTACAGCAAGGCTCTCTCCTTTAGCTGCCTCCGAAGACAAAGCTCTCCAAAGCAGCACTGTTAACAGACTACAATGTCTCATCATCTGCAGACCTTTTTTGAAAAAAATTTTAAAGCACATTTTAATAAACTCTTCTCGGTTATCATTTCATACAATATAATTTTTAACTGTGCCTTCATTTGGTTTTTATGTGTTATACAGCCTCAATATGATGAAATTAGAAAAGAACGTCAATAAAGGAAAATTAACAAAAAGAGTCTGATGAATGCTTGTAATATCATGCCCCACCTCCAAATTACCTTGAGAGCACACACGTTTGCAGCCACCCTCACCAGGAGACCAGAACACTGGGGGTGGGATCTACCTGTTTCCATATTACTAGCACATCACAAAACCTCTCCCCCACTCCCACCAGTTTTGATAGTATTAAAATCACACATGTGCACGCGCGCACACACACACGCGCACACACACACACACACACACACACACGCATCCCTACCACGTATTTGTTTGCTTTCTCCTTGGAAACAGAATTGCCAAGAAAAGTTCCACGGAGGCCTTTTAAGATCAATAGTTTCACAGCTAAAGGCAGAGCTATACTCTAGTAACTGCTCAAAATAAAAGAGATGTGCAGCCACTTAGTTCCTTTCTCTCCCTGGGGACCTTTCTAGCATTAGCTAGAACATGCATGTACCACTGTCAAAAAGACAAGCTGCCCAAGTTAGAGTGGTTTCCTCCAGAGGACAGGTACTTTCATGTTTTAAATTATGCATTTTGTTCATTGTTTGACTTCATATGATCATGATATTTGGAGGAAGGGGGAAAAAACGAGTTTTTTTAAAAGGAGGGGATTGATTAAAAGACATGTTGAAGTAGCAGGCCAGTAAAGCTGGCTGTGTAGGAGGCACATGTCTCTGCCCTGAGCAGGGCACTTCTTCTAAGCCACACCACCTGCATCCTTGCTCTTGGAGATGTGACCCACACAACAGTCAAGGTGACCACTTCTGCACAGGAGTCCTCATGGACCAGATCTCTAAGTCACCTCACGTATCCCGCAAGGTACTCTGGGGTCACTACATAACTACCGAATAACCAACTGAAATCTTACATACACAGGAGATCCTAACCAGAAGACCATATCTTCCCTTCCCATCCACATAAACATAATATCACACTAGACTCACATATACATGTGTAGATGTATTTTACCAGTTTGTAAAATAAGCCAGCAAACCAGAAATTATAAAAAGAAGATCAGAGAAAGCGTAGAGTACCACAGCTGAAAAATAACCTAGTACCAAGACCCTTGGAAAAATAAAGAAGCAAAAGGTACAAAAACTGTACTTTAGCACGTACACACTTTAGGCAGGACACCACTGCCACTGTTTTATATTTCAGCACTTGCCCCAATCTCTCCCATATTTGCATGGTGACTCCAAAAAGAAGGAAACAGGACATTCACCCACCAAGAATTAATGAGATATTCCCCTCAAGGAAAGGAGCATAGATGTTAAAACAGGCAAAAAAAAAAATAAAAATAAAAAAGCCAATTTCTGTAATATTAATATCTAAACTTTTCTAACACTTCCACATCTCCTATCCCAGAGCAACTCTTATAAGCAACCTGACAAATATGGAAAACAAAGAGAATCAACAGTAGCTCAAAATGGCAAATGACATTGACCCAGACTTGTATAACTTCTTTGAAAAACAGTACAGGGGCGCCTGGGTGGCTCAGTCGGTTAAGCATCGGACTTCAGCTCAGGTCACGATCTCGCGCGGTCCGTGAGTTGGGCTCTGGGCTGATGGCTCAGAGCCTGGAGCCTGCTTCCGATTCTGTGTCTCCCTCTCTCTCTGCTGCCCCTCCCCCATTCATGCTCTGTCTCTCTCTGCCTCAAAAATAAATAAACGTTAAAAAAAAATTAAAAAAAAAAAAAGAAAAACAGTACAAAAAAATCTCAAAAAGAAATTTGATTTGCTTACATTCAGTGTAGACCAAAAACCAAATTCCTACAGTTTCCTAACTATCTCAGGATCATCCTTCTGTAAAATGAAAATAACAGTAACAGATCCATCAATGTCATGCGTTACTTAGAAGAACATAGGAAGTGGCATTATACAGAAGGACTGTGTAACTCTGAAGTATCTTAAAATACTTGCTTTTCATTATCAAACAGACATGCAGACTGATACAGGTTCAAGAATTATAAAGTACAACAATTAACCTTCCAGCCATGATGGAGCAACTTGGGCCCACTGTAAACAAGTAAAACATTGGACAAAATATCACAAAACAACTATTTTCAGAAATTGAACAATGCACAGAAAAGGACTGTGAGCCCCGGGAAGAGAAACAAAGGAGATGCCATCTATGACAACTTTGGATTTATGCCAAGCAGCAACCTCACGACCACAGTGCAGGGACCCACGTACAACACTCAAGAGTCTCACTTCCTACAGGAGACAGAGAGGAACCAACCGTTATTTGACATTCAGGGAAGCACATGTGAAAAGAAAGTTGACCAAAGAAATAGTTCTAAAACTCTTAGCAGTAGTTCCACAGATCCCTGGCTAAACACCAAAGCCAAACGTGAGTGAAGTAAAATTCCTTGAGAAGGCCAAAAAAGAGCAAAAACCGGAGCTATAAGCAAAACGATTCACAGCAATCACATGAAGTATGGAAATCTCTAGGTTCTGACAAGGAACAGCCAGCCGAAGCATTTGGGAGACACAAATGGCATACCTTAACATTGGGCTAACCTTGCCCAAGAGTGAGCACAATCAAGGATTTGGAAACAAACCCCTAAAGGATCAAGATGATTCTCTAGTGACTCGGCTGACTATTGGAAGTAAGTACAACATTATTTAAAGGAACACTACAAAATAAACCACAAAATGACACAGAATTTACAATATCCAAAATCCAATCAAAGTTACTAGACATGCAAAGAAGCAACAAAAAGGAACCCATAAACAGAAAGACAAGTAAGTCAATACAGGCAAATCTAACTATTATACAGAGATAGAATTAGCAAGCATATTCCTTAAAACAGCTACTATAAACATGCAAGTGAATTTAAAGAACTTTTTTTTTTTAATGAGAATACTGGAGGATTAAAATAAATCTGAAAGGAAATGAGGAGAGATTCAGCAATCTGTCAGACAATATCAAACAAGCTTACATACATACAATTAAAATTCCAAGAGAAGAGCTCAAGGTGGGTAGAATAAGGAAGAAAACAGAAAAAAATATCTGAAGAAGTAATGACCTGAAATTTTCCAGATTTGGGGGTAAAAAAATCCATCCACAGATCAAAGGAATGTAACAAATTCCAAACAGAATAAACAGAAAACAGAAAAGAAAACACACCAAGGTACATCAAAATATAATTGCTGAAAAGCAATTTTAAAAAGAAAACGTTAAAAGTCAAAAAATAATGATCTATATCTAGAGGAACAAAAAGATTTTTCATCAGAAATAACAGAGAACAGAAGATAATGACAAAACACATTTAAAGAAAATAAAAACTCTCAACCTAGACTTCTATATCTAATAAAATCTCCCTTCAAAAATGAAGACAAAATGATTGGTAGACAAACCAAAGCTGGGAAAATTAATCACCTGCAGACATAAACCATAAAAAAGGAAATTCTTCTGGCAGAAAGAGAATTATACAGGATGGAACTGCAGATTTAAACAAAAGAATGAAAAGCACCAGAAATGGTACATAAGGGTATATATCATAGATTTCATTTTAATATTTGATTTATTTAAATGAAAATTACTTGCAAGGTTTTGTGGCATTTTTAACATACATATAAATTTAAATGTATGGCAAGAATAGCAAAAGATAAAGGTAAACAGTAAATAAAAACATTTCTAGTGTAGGTCCTTCCACTTTACATGAAGTATTTTATTATTATTTGAATTTAAAGATCCTCAGAGTTAAAAACTCTGGAGCAATCACAAAATAACAGAGCAAGGAAATTTAACCAAAAAGCCAATAGTAGAAATCAAATGGAGCCCTAAAAAATACCCAATCCAAAAAAGTAACAGATAAAAGCAGGAAAAAAGAGCAAAGACTATGTGAGACAAAGAACAAGATGGCGGATTTTAGTTATGAAAGATATTATCAGGACAAAAATGCAAGACTCAACTATAATACAACAAAGGACATCGTACAGATAAATGCAAATCAAATGAAAGCAAAAGTATTTAGAAACATATACCACACTAACACTAAGCACAAGACAGCTGGAGGGGCCACATTAATATAAAGAAAAGCAAAAACACTTCGAGGCAAGGAGTATTAACAAACACAAGAAAGATCATTTCAAAGACATAAAAGAATCACTTCAAAGAGAAAATATAACAATCCTAAATGCAGACGCACCTAATAACACAGGTTCTAAATACATGATGCAGAATCTGACAGAATTCAAGGTAGTTACACATACACTTCAGTCTTTATTGGTCTAAGGGTGATGGATGTCAAACATTCAATCAAAAATCACAACACATAAAACAGCAAGAAAAAAAATCTCTGGGATGCCATAAAGCAGGGCTTAAAAGGAACTTTGAACCTTTACATGCTTATAATTCAGAAAAAGAAAAAGAGAGAAAAAGAAAAAGAAAAAGGAAAAGGAAAAAGAAAAGGAAAAGGAAAAAGAAAAGGAAAAGAAAAAATGAAAGAAAAATCAATCTAAACTTCTATCCTAAGAAACTGGAAAAAGAACAGCAAATTAAACCTAAAGTGGAAAGAAATATATTAAAAACAAAAAAAGTAGAAATCAATGAAATTTAAAATGAACAGAGAAAAGGCAATGGAACAAAAGGCTGATTACATGAAAAGCTCAAGAAAATAGGCAAATTTTTTGGCTAATCTGATCAGAAACCGTGAAGTGTTATTGAAATAAAAGTATTATAATTTTCAGCTGTAAAAACAAAGATCTATAACAGCATAAAGAATATTGCTTAGGGGTGCCTGGGTGGCTCAGTCAGTTAAGCATCTGACTTCAGCTCAGGTCATGAACTCGTGATTCCTGAGTTCGAGCCCCACATTGGGCTCTGTGCTGACAGCTCAGAGCCTGGAGCCTGCTTCAGGTTCTGTGTCTCCCTCTCTCTCTGCCCCTCCCCCACTTACGCTCTGTCTCTCTCTCTGTCTCTGTCTCTCTCTCAAAGATAAATAAATGTTAAGATTAAAAAAAAAAAAGCATATTGCTTATAAAAGACTAAGTATTAACTACATTCATGGTAAAATTAAAACAAAGTTTAAAAAAACACTTTTTAAAGTTTTAATTAAAAAGCTCAACTTTGATCTTGAAATAGCAAGTGTGGAAAGAGGTGTTAACATTGGTTTTAAAAGTTGTTTTTAAGTATCTAAAAGATGAACAAATACAAGCAGTTTTTAATTAAAAGACTTCCCCCCAACACACAATACTGAACTAAAACAGTTCTAACTGAAAACCAAGAATTTGGCTCCAAACAAAAATCAAAACAGGTCAAAAAGTCATTGAATAATCAAGGTAAATAAATGAATAATACTATATATTATATATCATAAATGAATAATAAATAAACAAATACCAATCTGCCCTAAACCAATCACATGCTAGTAGAGGAAAATGCTAATGAAATGCTAGCTAAAATAACTGGGATGATGTCCAAATGGGGAAGACATTTTTTCCTACAAATGTACGATGTCCCATTTCATCAAAGGCCAAAAAAAAAAAAAAAAAAATTACAAATACTTTATATCTCTGAGGTATAGATACTTTCCCCAACATTCTTTCTGATTTTCAAAATCATAACATATAATCAAATGTCCTAATGGCTAAAATGTCATGTTTAAAATTTCTTGGCAAAATCAAGAAATCAAGTAAATTTCTTTTCTGCTCATCTTGGATAACATTCTCCTAAATTGTCTTCTCTTAATTCTAGTAAGATGAGTAGTGTGGATTGTTTTAATATTATTTTCCTTAAGATCTCAAGATATCATGGAGCTAATTACATTTTTCTAACCTTGTTTGTTTTATACATGTTTCCTTGTAAAAAAAAAAAAAAAAATGTTTATCCACAAGTCCTCTATTAAGGGTCTGTGGCATCGAAAATTTCCCGTAAAGAAGGCAGGCAACATTATTTAACAAGGAAACTATTTATGCCATTATACACAGGGGAACTTTTTCTTTTTAATTTTAGCATAATTAACCAGTATTTCTATTGAGAAATATTGATCCAAGATATATTACAAGTGTTTGACAATCAAACAGCTTGTTTTCCGGAGGTAAACCAGGCAAAAATATCACGAAGCCAGGTTAAGTTTTTCACAGTATGTCCTTTTGGTGCCTGTTTCTACATTTCACTATACTGCTCTCACAGCTTGGTGCCCCGTGTCCTCACGATGACATCTGGATGAGGTTCCCACCATGGCAGCATCCCACCTGGGCCCACTTATGCCTGAACCTGTCCTGCCCTATCTCTCAAGCCCCCAGCTGTTATCTGCCATCACAACCTACAAATACCACATCTCTGAAAAACTAAAGAATATTAAGGTCAGAACAACATAATGATTTATGCTTCCTTTGTAAGATATTTTCCTTTTGACATAGGCAACTTCAGCTCCTGAGGCAAACCAGGGAAAGGGAATCCTAAAGTGGAAGCTTTCCGTTCTCCCAAATCATACCATACACAACAATCCATGTGATTTGACTAAATGGCAACACTGCTTAGAGACTTGCAAAACATCACACTACAACCCCCAACACACAAACACAAAACGCTGAGTTTATAACGCATCAGTAGCAGAGTCAAGAGATCTGGACTGTTCCTTCATATTGCCACTAGTAAGAAACTTCAAGCAAGCACTTTTCAGGTCTCTCGGTGACTGCATCCACAGTGCAAGGGGAGGAGAGGCTCAAACGACTCTGCAAGCTACCAACAGTAACAATATACTATCAAGTGTTGGTGTAACAGTCTTTACAAAGGACCACTAGAAGTAACACACCATAGCACGTGGGTCACGTGACACATTCTTACACAGCAGCAATTAACTAGTGAAAATTAAAAGTGTTTTAACGAATCGTTTACAGTAGGACCAACAAAACCACGAAATACTTCTATATAAATCTAACAAAGTACATGCAAGATCTGTATTCTGCAAGCCACAAAACACGGACAAGAAATGAAAGGCCTAAATAAATATGAAGACAGATTGCATTCATAGATGGGAAGATTCAATAATGCGAAGATGTCAATTCTCTACTAGAGTCCAACAGACTCAATGCAAAACATAACTGAATCATCTTATGCAATGCATACTTCACACAATATTAAAAAAATTTTAACTCAAATGGATCACAAGTCTTAATGGTAAACCTAAAACTTGTATTAAAACTTTCTATTAAAAAAATAGAAGACAGGGGGCGCCTGGGTGGCTCAGTCGGTTAAGTGTCTGACTCTTGATTTCGGCTTGGGTCATGATTCTAGGGTTGATGAGTTCAAGCCCTGCATCGGGCTCTGTGCTCTCAGTGCAGAGCCTGCTTGGGATTCTCTCTTTCCCTCTTCTCTCTCTGCTCCTCTGCTCTCATGTGCACATGGTATCTCTCTTGAAAATAAACTTTAAGAGGGGCGCCTGGGTGGCTTGGTCGGTTGAGCGTCCGACTTCGGCTCAGGCCATGATCTCGCGGTCCATGAGTTCGAGCCCCGCGTCGGGCTCTGTGCTGACAGCTCAGAGCCTGGAGCCTGTTTCAGATTCTGTGTCTCCCTCTCTCTCTGCCCCTCCCCTGTTCATGCTCTGTCTCTCTCTGTCTCAAAAATAAATAAACGTTAAAAAAAAAAATTAAAAAAATAAATAAATAAATAAACTTTAAGAATAAATATATATATATATATATATATATATATATATATATATACTTATACATATTAAAAAAATAAAAACTAGAAGACATGTCAGCATGACCTCAGGTCTGGCATTTAGTTTTCAGACACAAAATTAGAAGTACAAAACATAAAAGAAAATACTGACCAACTGGATTTCATCAAATTAAGAATTTCTGCTGTTCAAATAAAACAGGTAAGAGAATGAAAACACAAGCCGCAAAATATCTGCAGAACACATATCTCATAAAGGACTAATACCCAGAATACAGAAAGAACTCTCAAAATTCAGTAAGAAAATAACCCAAATTAATAAGCTGGGCAAAAGATTTGACACTTCACCGAAAAAAAAAAAACTGGTAACAAGCACATGAAAAGGTCCTCAATGTATTTAGGCAGGAAGGAAATACAAAGTAAAACCACAATCAGATACTAAATGCAGACCTAACAGACTGGCTAAAACAAAAACTCTGACAGTACAAAGTGCTAATAAGGCTAGAAGCAACGTTCTAGTGGTAATACAAGATGGTGAAGCCACTTTGGGAGACCATTTGGCAGTTTCTTATAAAGCTAAACACATGGCAGGACGTTGTAATCTCATTCCTAGTATTTACAAGGATGAGATTTATATCAGTTTTGTTCATAATCTCCAAAAACTGGAAACACTCCATATATCCTTCAACCTGGGAGTGTATAAAGAAACTGGCATATCCGGATCACGGCATACAGCTCATCTGTTTAATCGTACCCCCCAACTTTTCCTGATTTTCACTATATCACATTTTGATCTGCTTCCCACTTCATTATCAAGGTTACTATTAAGCTATTAGAAATTTACCTCAAAGCTGAAGTGTTCTCGTTTACATTTGTTAGTTACCATTTCAACCGAGCTGGCAACATACTTTGAACTCTGCACATCACATCTGATGCCGTACCTATATTTACCATTTATTTATTGTGTGTTCTTTTGACTAGTGAGCATTACATTCTGTCTACAATGTACAACTGAGAAAAAAGCTTCTAATGGGTCTATTTTCAAGGGCAATCACCGCTTTATGTAAGACAATGACCTCCAAGGGTGTAACTAAACTGGAAGAGTAAAGAGGTTGAGAGGCCATGTGGAATTTTGTAGAATTCACAGAGAAACAAATGTTTCCTAAAAGATTATTTTTGGTGATCTTAAAAAAAATTTACTAAAGAATTTATGAAAGTCCAGGTCATTTCTATTATCCTTCTAAATTAATTTGTTTAAAAGCCTGATCTTTTAAATTCAGAAGAATAATGTATATTTAAAGTATTCTATAATTACTATAAAAGTATTAATTAACAGTAGTAAGAAGAATAAGCTATCTATGCACTATAAATATAAGGCAAAAAAATCATTTTCACGACATTTCTGAAACCATATGGTGTTAGGTGGGTCATAACATTAGTACTTTTCTTTGAAACCTTATATAATTACTAATCTTTTTAATTTTTAAGCTGGGTATTGACTTTGTAATAAATGAATGCAAGTAAAATTCCAAATCTGAAATAGTCTGAGTTATACTGACCATTAGCACTAATTTACAAAGAGACATATATAGATATTGCTTTAATAGTACCTTGAATTATCTTTCAGTTTAATGCCTTATATAATGCCACAATTTTTCATAAGGCAAAGATACACATATAACTCACTTTTTCTACCTGATTTCCAAAACGATTAAAGGGTAATACAATGAATCTCTTTATTCAGATGTGACCCTTTCAACAAAGCCCTTGCTCATAATGCTCTAGGCTTTGCAGCACCAGTTCCCCCTTCCCCCAATCTTCTTACCTGCTTCCCAACCCTAATTCTCATCCTTCGCATTGTCTGTGTGTCCCACTAGACTCTAAACTCCATGAGAACCAATGGTTCTGTCTGAATGGTTCATTAGCGTATCTTCAGCATTTACAATGGTACTAGCATCTAGTAAGTGCTCAATAATTATTTTTTAAATGAAGTATTTTAAACATTACATACTATATGTAATACATACAAATTATCACTTTATTAACTGACGTTACCAATTAGAGAATTTAAATGTCTATGATTAAAAAACTTTTAACTGTGTTTAACCACCATTTTGCAAATATATTTTCTCATGGGAACTTTTTTCTCACTGAACATCTACAACAACATGACTATAGTTTTAGGAAAAATGGTTTCCACTCTTTTTAATAAAGGGTTGGGGCCAGAATGTGTCACAGACTTAATTCCATGTCAATGGAATTTTTTTAACTTCCCAAGTTATGACCAACCATGACAGATTTTTAAATAAAGAGGAGACAGAATTAGGCATGGGTTTTACAGTCAGTGGACAGAACTGGACCAGAGACAGAAAAAAGGAAAAGAGAGGAAGCAAAAGGGAAAGGCCAGGAAAGGATGATAAAGATCTGACCTTGGGCAGTGGCAAAGGGAATGGCCAAACATGACGACAAGTTTACAGAAAACATAGGCAGATGTAACCTTGTGCTGGGTGGCCAGGAGCACTTGCGTCACAGGGTTTCATGAAGTTTCTACCGTGAGTCGGTCACACATTAGTATAAACTGGGAAACAGAGGAGACAAAGATTTGAGAATATATGATACTTGCTTTGGTTTACATATTGACTTGGAGAAGAACAAAGACTATTAAGGGAGAGAATTCTGTACCCAGATTCCCCAGAAAGAAAGTTTAGGAATATAAAAGAAGAACCAAAGTTAGAATTCTAGAAAAAGTCAAAATTCAAGGAAGCAAAGAGAAACAAAAAGCAGTCACAGTGAATGGAAGGCTGGCCTCTTTGTTGATATTGTGACCATATCCATACATGACCCACCTGACAGAAAAAACTAAAATGGAATTTTAAGTGCACCTAATCCGGTGTACTTTTGAAAATGCCTTTGGAAACCAGTGAACAAACAAAACCCAAAGATCCTTGTGCTAAGAAGGGTCAGATGACAAAACATAACAAACAACAAATAGTATAAATAAATAAATTACAGGCTAGGTCAAAACATGATCAGTCTGTTGGGGAAGGAGAACAGGAGAAGCTGAGGATAGGCTGAGGCAGTAAACTGGGTACGCAGCGCTTATGTCACTGTGAAGGTGACATCTGGGTATGGCCAAGGAAGGTGAAGGAGTCGGACAAACAGGTATCTGGGTGAAGAACATGCTGGTGAGTGTCACCACTAGGGCTCACACACATAGGAGACAACGTGCTCTGAAAGAAGCCAATGTGGCAAGGAGCAGAGTGAGCCAGGCGGGGTGCAAGAGGAGGCAGGGCCAGAGAGACATGGGGTTCAAGATCATGGAGGCTCTGCATAACACTGTGAGACCAGCTGTCCCTTGGAGGGAAGATGGAACCAGCACAATGTGACACGACCTGAGTACGTTTTTAAAGGAGCAAAATGGCCAAAGAACTGAGAACAGACCGCAGAGGGTCAGCAGTAGAGGGGGTAGAGCCACCAGGGAGCATCACAGTGACCCCAGAGAATGCTGCCGCCACCACGGGGTGAGGAATAGCCGGACTCTGAATATGTGGAGCATTGGGATGATCACACATCCTCATACGGGTGTTTTAATATCCACATATCAGACATCAGCTCTGGGGGAGAGAAGTGAAGATGGCAGAGAGGCATGGAGACACTGAGCTTGCCTCCTCCCTGAAACACAGCTAGATCAGCACCAAACCATTCGGCACACCTAGAAAATTGATGTGAGGATTAACACAACAATCTGCAAAACTTCAGCCACAAACGTCGGCAGGTACGCGGTGCAGAGGGGTGAACTAGAGGAGGGAAAAACTGCAGAAGGTAGAGAGCTGTTTTTGTGGAGAGAGGACAGAAAAAGAAAACGAGGGAGAGTGTGGCTCATCAGGATCGTGCAAAAAAAAAGTACTCCCCCAAAAGTAGCTGGAGAAAAAAGAGACAAAAAGTGAAAACACTTGCAGAGGACTGAACAAGAAATCTATTCCCCAAAACCACGGACAGGAAGGAGAGGGTTTCAGTACCACCATGATTCTATAAACAGAGGAACACAGTTTGAAGTTCTGGAGCCCAGTGCCTGGCGGTGCTCTGGTGAGGAAGCAGGGCAAAGCCCCAGGAGCAGGCAGCGGGGTCTGAGAGGTCTGTGTGCCACATGGGGAGTAGCGGTTCCCCTAGCTGGAGTGCACTTGGAGAGGCCATGTGACCTCCCCACAGGCAACGACCCCAATAAAACTCAGAGAGCACCCACATTTGCTGGTCTTGGGACAAAGCCACCAGAGTGCAGGGAAACCTGGTACCAGCTGTGTGTCGCAATTGGCCATAATCTCTAAACCTCTGCCTCTGCGCCATCACATGAACACTTCCGGGGGTGAGCCAGCACCCAGCCATTGCTCAGGGAGAACCTCTCCCAGAGGGTTGGCATGGGTGCAAGCAGCAGGGGTCCCTAAAATGTGGGGTTTTGAAACACAAACCCATCAGATATAAACCTCTGGAGGGAGGTGCCACCTGACAGGCCAACAGTCTGGACACGGACAGGGTAGAGGCGAGAGTGGACAGAGGCCTAAGATAAAGGAGGGGTGCTTGAACAAGGGTGGGTGAGAGCAGAAAGTTCCTCCCCCAAGACTAGGGAGTTGGGAGAAGCCATCTCCACCTCTCCACACTCACATGCGCACCACACTGATCCACCCCAGTAAGCTAAGCAGCACCACCTAGTGAACAAGGGAGCTGTTAGATCAAGCCCCACCCAACTGCAACCTCCCAGCACATCCCCCAGCAGACCAGCACAGGTCCCTCCACCTGCTTATTGGACAGACTACAGACTAAACAGCTTCACTGTTTAGTTCTAGGGGAAACTGGATGTAACTTCATTCAGATTTCATTCTGTTTGCTAGTTCATGTATTTGTTTGTTTTCTTTGTTTCTGTTTTTGCTTAAACTGTTTTTTTCCTTATTTTTTCCTTTTTTTTCCCCCTTTCATTTCTTCCCCATTTTTGGATCCAGAAAGAAAAATTGGATTATTATTTTTATTTACTTTTTTTTATTTTATTTTTATTTTTTTACTTTAATTTTATTTTTATTTTTTATTTTTTTACTTTAATTTTTAAATTTTTTCTTACCTCTTTTGTCTTTTCCTTTTTTCTCTATTCTAGCAACCTTCTTTCAACAAGAAGACAAAAACAAACCGATTTAGCTTACGTTATTTGATTTTCTGTTTTGTTTTTAATTTTTTAATTTTAATTTTTAACTTTATTAACTTCTTTCTTCCTCCAGAATGACAAAATGAAGGAATACACTCCAAAAGAAAGAAGGGGAAAAACTGACAGGCAGGGACTTAACATAGATACAAGCTCTTAAGATGTCTGAACTAGAATTTAGAACCACAGAATACTAGCTGGGGTTGAAAAAAGCGTACAATCCCTTTCTACAGAGATAAAAGAAATAAAATCTAGTCAGTACCAAATTAAAAGTGCTATAACAGAGATGCAATCTTGAATGGATGCCCCAATGATAAGGATGGATGAAGCAGAGCAGCAAATCATATAATCAGAAGACAAAATTATACAGAATAATGAAGCAGAAAAAAAAAGAGGGAAACAAAGGCAAAAGAGCATGATACAAGATTTAGAGTACTCAGTGACTTATTTAAAAGGAATAACATCCAAATCACAGAAGTCCCAGAAGATGAAGAGAGAAAAAAAGGAGAGGAAGGTTTATGTAAGCAAATTATAGCAGAAAACTGTCCTAATCTAGGGAAGGACACAGACATCAAACTCCAAGACCCACAGAGAACTTCCATTAGATTCAACAAAAACCGACCATCTCCAAGGCATATTATAGTTAAATTCACAAAATACACAGACCAAGAAAGAAGTATGAAAGCAGCAAGGGAAAAAGTCCTTAACCTATAGAAGGGAAAACAGATCAGGTTTGCAGCAGATATATCCACAGAAACTTGGCAGGCCAGAAAGCAGTGGCAGAATATGATCAATGTGCTGAATCAGAAAAATATGCATCCAAGAATTCTTTATCCAGCAAGGCTCTCATTCAGAATGGAAGGAGAGATAAAAAGTTTGCAGACAAACAAAAACTAAAGAAATTCATGACTACTAAACAAGCCCTGCAAGAAATTTTAAGGCAGACCTTCTTAGTGGAGGAAAGCCAAATCAAAACAAAAAGACCAAAAGCAACAAAGACTAGAAAGGATGGGAGAACATCACCAGAAACACCAACTCAACAGGCAATAAAATGACACTAAATTCATATCTTTCACTACTCACTCTAAATGTCAAAGGACTAAACACTCCAATCAAAAGACACAGGGTATCATAATGGATAAGAAAACAGGACCCATCCATATGCTGCTTACAAGAGACTCATATTAGACCTAAAGACACCTGCAGATTGAAAGTAAGAGGACAGAGAACCATCTCATGGTAATGGTCATCAAAAGAAAGCTGGTTTAGCCATATTTATATCAGACAAACTAGATTTTAACCAAAGACTGTAACAAGAGATGAAGAAGGGGATTATATTGTAATTAAGGGGTCTATCCACCAAGAAGATCTAATATTTGTAAATATTTATGCCCCCAACATGATAGCACCCAAATATATAAAGCAGTTAATCACAAACATAAAAAAAAAAATCATTGATAATAATACCATAGTAGTAGGAGACTTCAATACCCCACTTACAACAATGGACAGATCATCTAAGCAGAATATCAACAAGGAAACAATGGCTCTGAATGACACAGTAGACCAGATGGATTTAACACATATATTCAGAATATTTCATCCTAAAGCAGCAGAATACACATTCTTCTCGAGTGCACATAGAACATTCTCCAGAACAGATCATATACTGGGTCACAAATCATCCCTCAACAAGTACAAAAGATCGAGATCATACCATACATATCACAGTGCTATGAAACTCAAAATCAACCACAAGAAAAAAATTTGGAAAGACCATGAATACTTGGATTAAAGAACATCCTACTAAAGAATGAATGGGTTAACCAAGAAATTCAGGAGGAAATTAAAAAGTACATGGAAGCCAATGAAAATGGAAACATGGCAGCCCAAAACCTCTGGGATGCAGCAAAGGCGGTCATAAGAGTAAAGTATATAGCAATCCAGGCCTTCGTAAAGAAGGAATAAAGGTCTCATATACACAACGTAACCTTATATCTAAAAGAGCTGGGAAAAGAATAGCAAGTAATGCCTCCAAACAGCAGAAGAAGGGAAATAATAAAAATTAGAGCAGAAATCAATGATATCGAAATCAGAAAAACAGATCAATGAAACCAGGAGCTGGTTCTTTGAAAGAATTAACAAAATTGATAAACCCCTAGCCAGACTGATCAAAAAGAAAAAGGCCCCAAATAAATAAAATAAATGAAAGAGGAAAGATCACAACCAACACCACAGAATAACAAACAATACTAAAGAGAATATTATGAGCAATTATATGCCAACAAATTGGGCAACCTGGAAGAAATGAACAAATTCGTAGAAACATATAAACACCAAAACTGAAACAGGAAGAAATAGAAAATTTGAACAGACCTATAATAAAACGAAATTAAATCAGTTATCAAAAATCTCCCAACAAACAACAGTTCAGGGCTTTCCAGGTAAGTTCTACCAAACATTTAACGAAAAGTTAACACCTTTTCTTTTGAAGCTGTTCCAAAAAATAGAAATGGAAGAAAAACTTCCAAACTCCAAACTTCGAAACTCATTCTATAAGGTCAGCATTACCTTGATTCCAAAACCAAAGACCTCACTAAAAATGAGAACTATAGCCCAATGTCCCTGATGATCACAGGTGCAAAAATTCTCAGCAAGATACCAGCCAACCAGCCAACCAGATCCAACAATACATTAAAAGAATTACTTACCACAATTAAGTGGGATTCACTCCTGGAATGCAGGGCTGGTTCAATATCGGCAAATAAATCAACGTGATACCTCACATTAATAAAAGAAAAGATCAGAACCACATGATCTTCTCAATACGTGCTGAGAAAGCATTTGACAAAATACGGCATCCTTTCTTGATGAAAACCCTCAAGAAATTAGGGACATAAGGATCATACTTCAAGATCATAAAAGCCATTATACGAAAGACCCACCATTAATATCATCCTCAATGGGAAAATCTAAAAGTTTCCCCCTAAGGTCAGGAACAAGACAAGGATGTCCACTCTCACCACTGTTATTCAACACAGTATTGGAAGTCCTAGCCTCAGCAATCAGACAGCACAAAGAAATAAAAGGCATCCAAATTGGCAGGAAGAAAGTCAAACTTTCACTCTTCTCAGACAACATGATACTCTACGTGGAAAACCGAAAGACTCCACCAAAACACTGCTAGCCCTGACACTTGAATACAGCAGAGTCACAGGATATAAAATCAACGCACAGAAATCGGTTGCATTTCTATACACCAATAATGAAGCAACAGAAAGAGAAATCAAGGAATCGATCCCATTTACAATTTCACCAAAAACCATCAAAACCTAAGAATAAACCTAACCAGACAGGTGAAAAATGTATACAGTGACAACTACAGAAAGCTTTTGAAAGAAGCTGAAGAGGACACCAAATAATAGAAAAACATTCCATGCTCACGGAAGAACAAATATTGTTAAAATGTAGGTACGACCCGAAGCAATCTATATATTCAATCTATTCCCTATCAAAACCAGCATTCTTCACAGAGCTAGAACAAACAATCCTAAAATTTGTATGGAACCAGAAAAGACCCTGAATAGCCAAAGTAATCCTGAAAAAGAAAACCAAAGCTGGAGGCATCACAATTCCAGAATTCAAGATGCATTAAAAGCTGTAATCATCAAGACAGTATGGTACTGGTACAAAAACACTCAGCTCAGTGCAACAGCATAGAGAACCCAGAAATGGACCCAGAAACGTATGGCCAACTAATCTTTGACAAAGCAGGAAAGAATGCAAACAAGACAGACTCTTCAGCAAATGGTGGTGGGAAAACTGGACAGTGACACGCAGAACAATGAACCTGGACCACTTTCTTACACCATACACAAAAATAAACTCAAAATGGAGGAAAGACCTAAATGTACGAAAGGAATCCATAAAAATCCTAGAGGAGAAAGCAAGCAACAACCTCTTTGACCTAGGCCACAGCAACTTCTTACTTGACATGTCACCGGAGGCAAGGGAAACAAAAGCAAAAATGAAGTATTAGGACCTCATCAAGGTAAAAAGCTTCTGGGGCACCTGGGTGGCTCAGTCGGTTAAGCATCTGACTTCAGCTCAGGTCATGATCTCGTGGTCCATGAGTTCAAGCCCCGCATCGGGCTCTGTGCTGACAGCTCAGAGCTTGGAGCCTGCTTAGGATTCTGTGTGTGAGTCTCTCTCTCTGCCCCTCTCCCACTCATGCTCTGTCTCTCTCTCTCTCAAAAAAATAAATAAACATTAAAAATATTTAAAGAAAAAAAAAGATAAAAAGCTTCTTCACAGCAAAGGAAACAATCAGCAAAACTAAAAGGCAACCGACAAAATGGGAGAAGTATTTCCAAATGACCTATCAGATAAAAGGTTAGTATCCAAAATCTATAAAGAAATCATCAAACTCAACACCCAAACAGCAAATAATCCAGCGAAGAAATGGACAAAAGACACAAACAGACACTTTTCCAAAGCAGACATCCAGATGGCCCACAGACACGTGAAAAGATACCCAACATCACTCATCATCAGGGAAATACAAATCAAAACCACAATCAGATACCACCTCACACCTGTCAGAATGGCAACAACAGATGTTGGCGAGGATACGGAGAAAGAGGAACCCTTCTGCACTGCTGGTGGGAATGCAAACTGATGTAGTCACTCTGAAAAAGAGTATGGAAGTTCCTCAAAAATTAAAAATAGAACTACCTTGGGGAGGCTGGGTGGCTCAGTTGGTTAATCGTCTGATTTTGGCTCAGGTCATGATCTTATGGTTCGTGGGTTTGAGCCCCGCATCGGACTCTATGCTGATAGCTCTGAGCCTAGAGCCTTCTTTGGGTTCTCTCTCTCTCTCTCTCTCTCTCTCTCTCTCTCTCTCTCTCTGTCTCTCTCTCTGTTCCTCCTCCGCTCAATTACATTTAAAAAAGAAGAAAATAAAGAATATGTTTAATATGATCAGTTTTTTCAAAATTCCAATTAAACGAACTAGTCAAGGAAACACAGATTTATAGTCCAGCACACGTGCTCTGAAGGCCGTAACTATTACAAGAGGGGAAACCACCTGGTGAGTTCTGATATGTTGGGGGGGGGGGGGGCTCTTAGAAAGCTTCAAAAGGTAAAAATATTAAATAATAAAATTTAGAATCCACTTTAAGCTAGCTCATTAAACAAAGAAGCCACCTTTACAATCCACAGAAGCTTCAGGTAAACTAAGTTCCTCCCCAGTTTCCATGAACTGTGATTAAACCTGGCCCATTCAAATGAGTTGTTGTTTTCCAAATCATCATGCAAACATAACGCCCTTTCCACCGTAAAATACTCAGTTTACAACGTTCAGATCCTGAGGAAAATGCTCCTCAGAGAACAAAGTTCTTTCCTTGCTGAACTAGTCAAAAAATTGAAAGCTACTGGTTGTCCGGTAATACTGAATAGTAGGTGTGAAATAAGTAAAATCTATCCAGAGTGTTTTAATGTGAAATAGTAAGTACTGATCTTTTTAGAAACATATAGTAAAAATTAAGATATTAGTAAGAAGTTTTTATATTTAACTTTTGAAATTTAACCTCAGAAATTAAATATACTGAGAAAAAGTGCTTTTATCTTGAAGCTCTTTTTAAACAAATTACAGAAGCATATACAAATTTCCCAATATCTTAAGAAAGAAGTCTGTTAGTCTGGAAAAAAGAGTCCTCACTTTTTCCTTTCGGAAACTTTAGAAACCTCTGAAAACTCCTCATGTACTATTATTCTGTGGGCTCAAAAATAATTACTTAGCATCTTTTATAATCCAGACTCTACAGAAACTTGTTAGAAGCAGGAGACCAGGTTTTGAACAAACTAGTGTATGATATCACAAAAAGTTATAGCACTAATCACCACAGTTGTATGATTTCCACTACAAAAATATCAAAGCAAAATAGCTGTCAAAGGCATAAATTAAATCAATTTCAAATTGAACAGAAAATTATTTCCTATTTTCCAAAGGCACTGATTTGGAGTGATCTTAAACCTCTGGAATAGAATTCCTCAATTTTCAAAAATTCTGAAGGCTAATTACAAGTAATTATAGCTTTTCATTTTCAACATGATGAAATAATTTGATTCTTTTTACAAGAGGTCTGGTTTAGCTCAAAACAGACAAGTGCTTCTGCACTGAGTTAGTACACAAAGACAATAAGGATCATTCTCAATAGAAAATCAGGGTTACATACATGTTGGCCATAAATCATAAATGCTGATTTCAAGCAAAAAATAGTCTGTATGTTCTACAAACACAACTCATTCACTCAGATGGATGAGACAAGGCCAACAGCCCACTGTTACATTTGGCTTTAAAATAGGAACAATATGAGAGAGAATAAAAGAAGCACTGCGTAGTTATCTCAAAATTCAGACGTAAGTATTCTCTGGAGGAAAAAAAAATTCATACCTTTCTTATACTCCAAGAGACCAAACACAAATCATCCCGCAGCAAATGATAACTAATGTTAGTTTTAAATGCTTAATACCAGGTCAAATACTTAGTTGTCCCAGACTAATCCTATTTCTCTGCAAAAAGAAATGGAATCTTGTACACCATAAAGATATTCCTAATTGCAAAAACATAATAAAAGTATACGCTAATTCAAAAACTTCAGTTTCTGACAGCAATAAATACTTCTGCCCCATAAAATTTGCAATGCTGCACAGTTTTCCACCTTTTGCTTTATAAAGTGCCTTTTGCTGATGACTCACATTTCCAGTGATTTGTTATACGCTATTAGAACAAAAGCTCCATAAAACTGCTTTCTACCCTGACCTTACACACCTGGTTACAATTACATCTTCAGAAAGCAAACCAGTAGTTTAGCAAGGACATACTAACAAAAGCTGACCAATCAACAAGCAGAAGCAAATATTAGAGCCCACCCACTCAAAATCCTGAAGAAGAACCCACCAGATATTTCTTACAAACACAGTGGGTACACCCCAACACATAATGTGCACACATACGTCCAACACACCAGAGGCACCAATTCAACACAGTATCGGAGCACAGATCACCCAGTTGTAAAATGCTCCTGGCAAGACAAAAGTTGACAAAACCAATCCACAAGAGATTTTTCTAGTAAATGCTATTAGAAAAAAAAGACTAAATTTGTCTTTTTAAGCCGTGAGCCAAAAAAAAAAAACAAAAAAAAAAACCCCAGAACATTAGATAGAAAAACAGAGCAGTCATTGTAATATACGTGACTTCACGATATTATGAAGTTCTTACGTTACATTAAATAAGAGACCATCTTGGCTAGAGTCCAAGTTGGAATCATAATAACGAAATTCTCTACTGTAGTAAGTTCTGACCAAAAAAAAGAGGGGCTTTGATCATTTCTAGTTATCAGCTTCCTAAAGCACCTTACAAAACCATGCTAAGCTAGAAACATCAAACCAAGTAATTCCAGAGCTGTGTGACCACGCTAAAAAAAAGAAAGAAAAGAAAGAAAGAAAGTTCTTTTATCCCAATTTATCCCATTTAGAGAAACAGTGATGCAGATATGCTACTCTGACGCTAGAGTCACGCCCGTGTCTTCGGACAACTGTAAGGAGGCGAAGCACAACCCATGCGCTCCTCTAATGACATTCGTGGAACAAGTCTCCTGACTTTCTGACCACACTTCTCAAAGCAAAGAGTTGGTTCAACTGGTCCTCTGGGTAGTTACTTGCTTTGTGTAAAGCTGAGTGCCCCAACGAAAAATTGCTAATGCGCCTGACTCTTCCTCCAAATAACCAACGACATTCACAAATTCAGATGTGCTTTTCAGTGTGCTGACCCCTTCCATATTCCGCCACAGAGCATGCGCGCTGCAAACTTGGGAAGAATACTTTCAGAACTTCAGTCACAGCGTGGACAATGGGGGACTCAATCTTTGACGCATTCCCTCTTTGGGTAAGTGTGGCAACACGAGAAGTTCAAATATCTTCACCAACTGAGACGATTATATATGAATCTTATTTAAAGAAGTTCATTCTATGTCCTTGGAATACATTCAACTTACCTCCCTTTGAAGTTTGTGTTTTTACTCAGCGGTATTGTTGTGAATCACTAAGTATGACATTACCTGATGACTCTCTCATTTAAAAACAAAACAAAACAAAACAAGAGCCAATGTTTAAAAGCAGGAGATGTCAAAGCATTTCGTATACAGGGTAGTGATATTTCTCACCATGGAATGTGGTGATTCCCGTTTGACAAACCATGAAAAATGTCTAGTTAGGATAGGAATCTTTAAAACGTACTAAAGCCATTCCAATAGTGTCATGTTTCGTACATACGTTTCCTCAGAAAGCATCTAATACCGTAAAGATAACACAATACAAACGTGAGGTTTCTGACACAACACCCAAACACACGAAGAACTTAGCATTTAAGTATCAGTGAGCACAGGAGGCATATGTAGAACACGTTTCACAAAGAAGGAAAATAAGCAAAAACCCAAAAGCAAAAGATACGAGGAGAGAGGTGCTGTGGTCTCTGCTCTCGCGGCCCCTCTGCCCTCCACCTGGCCCTCCCCCTCTGTCCCAGAGCCTACGAGGTGCTGGAGTTCTTGGTTCACCTGGTTTCTGCATGTGAACTCTACAAGACCAGGCACAGTGTCTCTTCACATTCCATTGTCTACTGCCAGGTGCAGTGCAAAACACAGAAGACATCCCGCACATCTGATCTGCACTGAGGTGAAGATTTTAAAAATGTTTTAAAGTACGGTTATGCCGTGACTATCCAAAATCATTAAAACAAAAAAAACGTAAGTACTGGAAACCACAGAGTGCTTAGATTTTCAAATCTCCAGTTTGACAATAAACGAGCACACGTATTTTGGCTTTTGTATTTTTAACTTAAGATGAATGATATTATATTTCAATATTTTTTTAATATTAGTTTTGGAAATAAAAACAGCCAGGGTGGTGGGGCAAACACTAAGAATTACAGGTTTGGGCAGGCCTTCAGATTCCTTTCAAAACTATGAATCTAAAAGAAATACTGCATCTATTCAAAGTTGTAAATTTGATTTTAAGACATCTTTCATATAAACTAACTTCAACTATCACTCCTTACCACATTTGCCAAAAAAAATAATAATAAAATGAATTGTATCTGAGAGTCACGCAAAGTACACCTTCACACTCTTATTATAAAGACTTCGGTGTTTCTCAGTTCTGAGGAGAATTCTTTGGTGACTTCAGAAACCCCTTCACTTTTATTGCCTGGTGTTCTGACCTATTTTTCATTAATAGAAATGTAAATTGGAAAGAAATGCATGTTGGAAAAGCTGTCTGAAAAGCTTGTAGAGTGGAAAGTTCTCAATCCGTACACGCAATATTACAAGTGAGGGAAATGGCACATAGGTAGATCAGACTTCATCTAAAAGTACTGAACTGACCTAGGGAGCAAAGGACACTGGCAAAAAATAAAACACACTTCCTAGGAGGGATTAAAACATAAAGTGGGGAGGGAGGTTCAGAGCCAATGAGAAGATCAGAGAAGAGACAACGCTGATGGCAGAGTGAATGACAACCAACTAACGATGTTGGAATTACGCTTGCCCTGTGTGATTCCTATGTGTACAAACCCAAAGTGATACAATTGGGAGGTGCAGAAAAGCAAATTTCTATGAGAAAAAACTTTGTAAGAAATAATCAAAAGCAGAATGGACTTCCTTAAGAGGTAGTATATTTCCAATCTCATTTTTTTTTTTTACATTTATTTATTTTTGAGAGACAGAATACAAGTCGGGGAGAGGCAGAGAGAGAAGGAGACACAGAATCTGAAACAGGCTCCAGACTCGGAGCTGTCAGCACAAAGCCAGACGTGGGGCTCGAACTCTCGAACCGTGAGATCATGACCTGAGCCAAAGTCGAACGCTTAACTGACTGAGCCACCCAGGCGCCCCTAGTAAATTTCCAATCTAGAAGAAACTTCAGTATATTCAAGGAGGGATTATGCAACCATTACAAGAACCTTCTGCATTCTCTGACAAACTTTTCAATCCTTTACCCATGCACACAATGAGCAACTATTTACTGCGTGCCTACCACATGCCAGGAACCGCTCTAATGATTGCAGACATGAGCAAGAATGAGAACCAGAATCCTTCCTGCACAAAGGCATTCACTTACCGATAAGCACACTGATGGAAAGACAACAGGATTACACTGGACAAGTCTAGCTTTAAAGGGAATGCTGAGGACATAAAAGTTCTGAGCCTCAGGCTCAGATGGGAGGGTAGGCCTCCCAGGCTGATTCTGTGAATCAGTCACTTCTAGATGGTAATGAAGTCTTTGTAAAAACTGGGAATAAAATTAACTGCTCCTATATCCTTAGCTCTCATGCAAATTCCAGCCAACCAGTTAACAAAGTAGTCAGAAAGATTGTTGTTTTAGGTAACAACAAGAGGAAGCATAGTCTCTTACTAGCCGACCCCCAGGCGTATCATGTCCCCATCTCCTATTCCAGATGTCACTCTCCTTAATTTTGCCTCAACAGGCTTCAAAAATGTTCTCTTCAGCATCTCTGAACTTTTCTATATACGTTACAAATGAAGCACAAATAAAACCCCGACATCAATTTTCAAAAACATAAATTCATGTATATAATCATCTGGCCTGCCATTTTGTAGATGTACATAATATTTACATCAATCTTATTTTAGACCCCTAACTCCCCATCCATGAAGAAAAAAAGGAATAAATTCCTAATCAGCTTACCATTTGAAAAAAATGTAATTCACAATTAAGCCAAACTTCTGAAATGTTGAAATGCATGTAAGTTCAAACTGTATGAGACCTGCTAATTTCAAACTTCGTAATTTGAACCAACTCTTGCAGGAGACAGCTAAAAACGCTGAACAAAATGTGGAAAACGTGTGACCAAAGACACTGAAGAATTAAGACTGAAAAATTACGTGGCCGGGACTGGAGGGAAAAAAGAGGATCGTGACAATAAGCTCATGAAAATAAAACTGGCATCTGGGCTGCTTCCCTCGGAGCACATGTGCTTCAGCAAAGATGGCGGAGAGGCCACATGTGCTTTTGACAGCTGCCAGGACCTCAGGAGATATAAGCTGGAGTCCCCCACGGGACTGGGGGAGGGAGGAAAGGGAAAGTCTCCAACGAACCCAACTCGTATGTTGAACCCCAAAGAACTGTAACCTAACAGCATGGTAAACCAGAGGCAAGAGGCCATCAAAGTCCCACCGCCCACCTCAGATTGTTGTAACCCAAGCAATGAAACTGAGAGGAGCCTGGATGGCCAATATCCATACCCCCGGATACATGGCAGAAGCTAATATAAATCTTCATTGGAAGAAAATCTCAAGTTATTACTAATAATTCTATTAATAAAATGCCCATCACGTTAAAAAAATAAATGACCAACATAAGAGGAAAGGAAAAACAGTAAAACAAACACATTTAAAAAAACCAACAGAAACAACAGGCAACAGAAACAGACCTAACAAGGCTATAATATTGGAACTATCAGAAACAGACTTTAAAATAATGACTCTTGCAAAGTTCAAAGGCAGAGATCTGATTTTATCTGAACAGGGCTGGAGGGTATTTTAGGTTTTACAAGCCATAAGGTCTCTGTTACAACTACTCAATTCTAAATACAAAGTTCTACATCCAGCAAATATACCATTCAAAATTAAGGCAAAAAAAAACCCCACAAAATTATCAAATGAGGGGTGCCTAGGTGGCTCAGTTGGTAGCATATGCAACTCCTGATCTCAGGGTTGTAAGTTTGAGCCCCACCTTGAGTGTAGAGACTACTTAAAAATAAAATCTTAAAAAAATATATTATCAGATGAATAAAATATAAAATAATTCATCACCAACAGATAAACACTAAAGCATAAAATGGTAACTCAAATAAAAAAAACACAAAAGGGTATTTTTCAGGAAGAAGGAATTCTATCATAAATAGGTCAAGAAACACAGAAGGAATGAAAAGATAACTAGGGAGGTAAAGGTAAATGAATACCGCCTGCCTAAAACAACTGTCCTCACTGGATCTCCAACATAGAAGGGGTGGGGGAGGAGGCCCTGTGGCCCAGCTCAGGCTGCGCTCACCCAGAAGCCCTGTGAGAGGAACTGTTCAGTCCATTTAGCTGAACGATGGAAAAGTGCAGGACAGGAAGTCAGTTTCTTGGACTGCTGCCCTGTCAGATTCTGCCACGGGCCCTCATGAATGTCCTTGCCTGGAAAAATATCCCAGAGACAATAGTGACTTATTCTTTCAAATAATGCTCTCTCACGCATATACTTGATGGCAAAGAGGACAATATCACATGAGAAAACATGGCTCTGAAAACTGTAAGTCAAAAAGTAATTCAGAAGTAGTGGATCCTGAATGTGAATAAGTTTTAGAAATGTATTTCTATTTTTTTCTATATGTAAATGTACATATTTTATTTTCGTGTAAGCAAAATAGTATCTATTTTTTTAAGTTTATTTACTTATTTTGAAAGAGAGAGAGCACAAAAGTGGAGAAGGGCAGAGGGAGAGGGGGAGAGAGAGAATCCCAAGCAGGCTCCATACAACCAGCACAGAGCCCGTTGTGGGGCTTGAACCCACAAACCACGAGATCATGACCTGGCCTAAATCAAATGCTTAATCTACTGAGCCACCCAGGTGTCCCAAAGAGTGATTATCTTTTTAAAACTATCTAAACTAGGGGCATCTGGCTGGCCCAGAGGGAGGAGCGTGTGACTCCTGAGCTCAGGGTTGTGAATTTGAGCCCCGCACTGGGTATAGAGACTACTTTAAAAAAAATGAATGAACTTTACAATGATCTAAACTATGTCTAATTTTTATATACATGTAACAATCCTCATAGGAAAATAAAAACGAAAGATTTAAAATTATATGTTGTCAACATATATGAAACGTACAGATTTAAAATGCTGAACAAGTTTAGTCGTCAGAAAGGAAGTAACTGGGATTAAAGTACTCAAGGCCCTTGCCCTGCCTAGAAAAAAGGTAAGTGTACCACTTAATATTCAACTTTGATAAGTCAAGGATGCAGATGATAATCACCAAGATAACCACTAAAACAAAAGTGAAAAAGGGCAGAACTTGAAAGCTCAGTGGGGTACGGACTAAAGTAGCAAAAACAAAAAGCAAAAAACTATCCCCAAAAAGGGAAGAAAATAAAGAGCAAAGGATAGAGAATAGAAAAGACAAAGAGCTTTATCTCCCTTTTTTATATATCCCTTTAACGCTCTGCTTTATATTACATTTATTTTGTTTGTCTCTATTTCTCATATTAGACACATATCTCTGTGTTCTTCTCAATGTCCAGAACATAGAAAATATATATTCCTTCAGTAAAACATGGTAAGCGAAGACCCACAATGCCAGAGGGCAATTCTTACAAGGCTGCGGATATGAAAATAGTTCCTGACCAAAGGGAACTTACACTTGAGTAGGAAGGCACCAACAAGACAGAAAGAAATAAATACACAAACAGAATACTTTCTAGGTAAGTGACACCATGAAGAAAATTAAGAGCCTAAGTGAGGAATACGTAGTCAAGAGAAGGCAATTAAACCCGCACCCCAATGTCAACAAACAAGCCAAAGAGCGGTGGAGGCAGAGAAAAGAACCAGTACAAGCCAGGCAGAAACAGGGTTGGCAAGTTCAAGGCCAATGTGGGTTGTGAGCATTGAAAGGAGGGAGGCAGGAAGTAGGACAAAAGTTCCCGGAAGCAAAGGAAGGGGCTCTAATTTGACCTGAAGCTTCAGGTGCCTTCAGAATATTCAAGCAAACATCTCAAATAAGCAGTAAAATGAACAAGTCTGGGGCTCGAGAGAGAGGGAGAGAGGGAGGCAGGGAGGAAGGGATGAAGGCAGGCAGGCAGACATCAGGGCTCGAGATAAACTCGGGAGACTGGCACGGAGAGTTTGTAAAGCCATGATAGGAAAGGATATCGCCCAAAGAGAGAGTATAGATCAGATCAGAGGCTGGTGAACTACAACGCTCAGGGGGCACCAGCCAGGCTCCGTCAGAAGAGCATGTAACTCTTGATCTCAGGGTTGGGAGCTCAAGCCCCATGTTGGATGAAGAAATTATTTAAAAATAAATTAAAATGTAAACAAATAAACAAAAACTACAATATTCAGGCCGAACGCAGCCTGCCCCTCATTTCTGAAATCAAGTTTTATAGGACACGGCCACCCTCATCCATTTATGTTGCTGGGGCTGCTTTTGCACCACAGTGCTGAGCAGGTACATGCTGAGACTGGGTGGCCTACAAAGTCCAAAACATTTACTATTTGGCCCTTCACAGAAAAAAACCTAATGATGCCTGGAATGCAGGGACAAGGGACTAGACACCAGAAGCAAGCACTGAGGGGAGGGACACTGCAAGACAGGCAGAGGCAGGGGGCAAGCAAAGGGTGGGAGAGAAGGAGCGGAGAGATAACAAAACAGAACCAAAAAGATACCCGGAGACTCTAGCATCGGAGAAGCCAAAAAACAAGTATCTGAAGGACCACACAGACGACCGTCACGAATACTGAGGGCTGAGTCTGGAAGCACAGAAGTACCCAGAATACGCTAAGTTCCAGCTCTCACAGGAGCTACCAGGCCAAGCGGTGAAACCCCAAATACCGTTTTCCTGTTCCCTAATACCTCCCTTCCGTGCTCCTGTAGAGCAGAAGCACTACAGGACTCAGTAACTGGGGGGCGTTTACTGCGCAATTGCTGTGGTTGTTGTTTCCTTAGAAGCCTGAGAGCAAACCTGCTCTCGGGGGAAGGAGGAAGGGACCAGATCACGAACGTTCGCTCATTTCCATGGTGTAAACTATCCCAATTTCAAGTTACCAACAGTATTAGCACCTAACTCGCAAAATTCCTGAATGTCCAACCACCGGCTCTCCCTAGCCACTGAGCCTGGCTGACCCAGCTTCAGCACACATTTCGGGGTGGGGGAAGGGAGGGGCACAGGGCACTGGGAGGAGCACATTAGGTGGTGACAGTGTGAAGAGGGCATCTACGGAAGGGTTGAAACAAAAGTCGGAGACGCCCCAGGAATACAGGAGTTAGCTGAACACTCATACAGGTGAGGCGAAGCACCAAAACGTGAATTGTAGAATACATCATGTTTAGTTCTTCATTAAATCCATGTGTTACAGAGATTTTAGCTTCTGTGAGGATTGCTTACACCTTTAAAATTATAGGTACATATTTTCTAGAATACATTAATAGCTTCCTTAAATGGTAGGTCAGAGGGCATTGATGACATGTGTAAATATTTGGAACCATGTGTCCTAACTAACAATTTACCTATGTATGCTATTATACAACTAGGTAAATAACGAATCATGGATACAAAGGTGAATGCAAAATGCAAGGATATTTAAATTACAATGAACAGGTCTTTTTTAATCCTCAGGATTTTTATACTAAAACAAACCCTCTAATAAACACCCGTTGACTTTCTATGGTCTCAAGGAAACGCATATGGGTTTTGTAAATGTGAATTACATACCGCCAGCGGCAGGCGGTATCACGGCCCCCAAAGAGGTCCAGGTCTCAATCCCCAGAACCTGTCAACACAGCACCTTACAAGGCAGAAGAGATTTCGAAGATATGATTAAATTAAGGACCCTGCAACTGCCGTGGACTGTCCAGAGGGGCTCAATGTAATGACAAGTGTCCCTGACAAGTGAAATGGGGAGAAAGGTCCAAGAGATCTGAAGATGCTACTCTGTTGGCTTTGAAAACGGAGCACAGGGCTATGGGCCAAGAAACGTGAGCAGTGTCTAGAAGCCAGAAAAGACAAGGACACAGATCAGCTCCCAGAGCTCTAGAAGGAACCAAGCCCCTGGCCAGCTGCCTTGTCACCTATTGAAACTCTTTTTAGAATTCTGCCCGCCAGAACTATAAGAAAAGAAACGTGTCGTCTGAAGCCACCAGGTTGTGGTATTCTGTTGGAGCAGCAATAGGAAACTTCTCCGCCGACCATACTCCGTCCTCTCATGGTGCCAACACAGGGAAACGCCTTCATCTACGGCCTGCGGCTCCATGCCGGGGACGATGGCACCCATCCCAACACCCGATACATCCCAATAAATAATGAGACCATTATAACATGACACCTAATAATATAATGAAGACCCTTCTTTTCTTCTGCTCATACTCTTCCAATGTAGGCAGAAGCACCAAAAAACTTTACTAACAAAAATTGGGAAAGAAGGTAAGAAAATATTAGAGTCTGTTACTCCTCTTCTGTACCACGTCTGTTTCACTTTACTTCTCTGCCCTAACTTAAGGCAGAATCATTAACAGAAATCAATAATTATTTATTTGCATGGGTTTTTTTTTTCTTAGAAGCCTAAAAATCTGTTTAGAAAAAGCATGTATTCACCAATGTCTTAAAAGCCATGAATGTTTGTTATGTTTAAGCTGCTGCTTATCCAGCCTACCTTCCATACAGGTTTATCTCAAGTCAATCTCAAGAGCCCTTGAAATGGGATTTGAACTAGTATCTTCCAGACACTACACTAGTCAGAGTTTTCCAGAGAAACAGAACCGATGGAATATATTCAGATGTTTAGATAGGAGGAGATTTATTATAGGAATCAGCTCATGTCGTTAGGAAAGCCAAGAAGTCCCACGATCCACTGTCTGGAGGCTGGAAACACAGGATGTCCAGGGGTGTGATTCAGTCCAAGTCCAAAGGTCCTAGAACCAGGAGCTCTGATGTCTGAGGCAAGAAAAGACAGACCACGCAGTCCAGTAGGAAAGCAAAGCTGCCCATCCCTCACTTTTTTATTCTACTCAAGGGCCCTCCAGAGACGAGGTGAGGCCCACCCACATCGAGGAGAGCAGACCTCCCTACTCAGCCTAGAAGAAGCTGGCCGCCACCACAGAGGCTAGAGAACATGACAAAGGGCACAAGAGGCTTGAGAGGCAATGTGTGCCTTCCACGCATGCAGAGGTCGAGGAGAACCGTGGGTAAGGACGTCACCCACTGGAATCAGCAGGGTGGGAGGCGGGGACAGAGGACAAACGGACAGTGAACACTGGGCCCCTTACAAGAGCAGCTCCAAATGCCGACAGGCCTTGGGACGTGGCTATGGAGGGCACAGGCCCCTCAAACAGCCTCAGAGGAGGAGGGGGGGGCCATGGGACTAATCACACTGGCACGTAACCGGAAGAAACGCAGAGGTCTGTCCATGATACGTCTGGTGCACACAGAACAACATTTCAAACTAACATGAACGAACAGATTATATGTGCTAAACCAGCACAGGTCCCTCTGCATTCTGCGAAACGGGGAATTTTTCAAGGATCTGATTCTTCAGAAGAAACCGTCTGCACATCAGAGTAGAAAAGGCAACTTCATACATGGGGAAATCAACGTTAAAAAAAAAATTAACAAAATCTAATGATCCACTGTTTACAGATCACATTTTCCATTTCTGGCAAAATCCAATCCACGTATTCTAAATCTACAGTAAGTGCTGGGTACTTAAATGTGCTTAAATAAGTATCAGTCAACTAAAAACATGGAGGTCACATGTGGGGGCAGCAGGAGGAAGTGTCTGAGCAAGTGGAGAAGCCATTCTGGAAACAGAGAGATGGAAACAGATGTATAAACCAAGCCCCAGCACGGCCTTATGCACACAGACTTCAAAGGGCACTGAGACAGAACTCTGGCTAACAACACGGTAAGGTAAAAATTCCCAGAAGATGGAAACTGCTCGTATTACAGTTCTGATGACCCAACCAGCTCCAAATACTGGGAACAAAGAAGACGACGACAAGGAATAAGGCAAGCACTTTGATAAGCCCACACCGCAGTGGATTCCTCAAAGTTAAGTAAATAAAATGGTGGAAGGAGTGGGTTCTAGGAGAAAACAATCTTTCTCTCATAGGCTAAAGCACTTAAAACACGGTCTAATTCTGTCAATAGCAAAGTAACTCCCTAAAATTAAAAATGGCACCTTTGGACGTGTGTGTGCTGCGGTGGCCTCCCAGTATTCCTAACCCTCAATCAGCTTCAAGCACACAGAAGGGTGCACTCCCACGGCACTTAACCACAGGACAGACAAGGGTTTCTCCATGCTCGTCAAGACCATCTGAGATGTGGGCACCTATGAGCTCGACAATCAGAGAGCTGAATCCGAGCCCCAACCATGTGCAAATATACTTGGTAAAGACACCTAACCTAAGTCTCCATTTTCTTTTTTTCCAATCTAGCAATAAAAATGCCCACCTAATGCAGTCATCCTCAGGATTAAGTGCAGTAATACACATAAAAGACGAGTACACTACCAGACATTGGAAATGTCCAGTAAATGTAACGGCCGCTAGTGTTAGTCCCTGAAAGCCGTCTATCATTAAGAGCACTACGCCTGGAAATCAGGGGCTTGGCAGTGATTTTCATTGAGTCATCAAAGCTAACAGTACTGTAGAAAACTGAAGGGACGTTCACGATTGACAGAATATTCTAAACTGAATGTAATACACACAAGAAAGGCATTTTAGTTTTTTTCAGGAAAGGATCAACACGGTAAAAGCACCGGTTTGACTGTCTGTATGCAAGCCGGGCTAGAGGCCACGGAGCAGACACAAGACGAGAGACGGGGTATGGGGAGAAACAGCCCTCGTAGAGGGATGAGGACAGTGTGAGTGAGGATGAGCCCCTGAAGCATCAGCAGAAATGGTCAAAAAGCTGGGTGTGATCACTCAAGACAACAAAGCTGGAGAAGACGCTGTTTTCCAGCCTACGAATCGGACACCGCAGCCTCCGGGAGACCAGCGGGAACCCTGGGAGTGAGACACAGGATCGGGGACAGAACCTCAGCAGACTGGGGTGGACACGGGGCACTCCCGGAGGAACATCCTGTAAGCAAATGCAGACACAGGGACGTGTACCCCACTCGGTAAAAACTAGGAAATAGGCTCTCCATAGAAGATCTGGACCCTGTTCCCAGATTTACAGTATTTAGGGCACATGGATACCCAGTACACAGAACACACACGTCGTATGGGAGTACTTGAGACACGATGCTCAGACTTGTCAACTGCAGAAGTGGGTGTGCTCGCAAGCAGCTAAACGTGTGGTAATTTATACGTAGCAACAGGTACCGAAACACCAGGCAAATTACCAGTCAACCAAGACGATAATATAAAGGCATTTTCAGAATACCAGGTCTCCGTTCACCTACTTTCCCTGTACTCTTTCTCAAGAAGCTACTGCAGGATCAGGGGGCGCCTGGGTGGCTCAGTCGGTCAAGCGTCCAACTTTGGCTCAGGTCATGATCTCACGGTTCGTGGGCTCGAGCCCTGCGTCGGGCTCTGTGCCGACAGCTCGGAGCCTGGAGCCCGCTTGGGATGCTGTGTCTCCCTCTCTTACTGCCCCTCCCCAGCTCGTGCTCTGTTTCTCAAAAATGAAAAAACATTGAAAAAAAATTTTAAAAAAAAGAAGCTACTGCAGGAGGAGCTCCCTCAAAAGGAGATAAACTAAGAGGCGAAACAGACAACATGGGTGTGAACTAACCTTACTGCAGGAGTCACGTCGCTGCGTGTGTGCATACGTGAAATCACCATGCTGTGCACCCTGAGAGAGCACCACGTTGTATGTCTCCGTAAGACTGGGAGCAACACACCCCTGGGTACGGGGCACCGCCTGGAGACCAGAGCTCCCCCCAGACAGAGGCGACAGCTGTCTGCGGCAGGGAGAGGCAGGTAAAGCTCCTCTATCTTCCTTCTGCTTACCAGGGGCGGAGCGGGGGTTGGCGGGGCGGGGGGGAGGTGGTAATTCTATGTCCTGCTGCCTGGAGAAGCTGAAGACACTTATTCTGCCCACAAAGATGTTCTATTCTGACCTCTCCTGCAGCTGAAAGCAGTAAATGGCCAGACTGGAAACAGAAAAGAGAGCCAGCACCCCTCCGGCCACACTTCCACGGGATACCCAGCACAGCCGTCTAGCCAGATGCCCCCTCACCATGGGCACCATGTAATGCCGCGGGACTCGGGGTCTCACCCAGGAATGCGTGTGAAGGGGCTCCGTGCCCAAGGAAGAAGTTGGGTCGTGACCCGTGGCTCCGCTGAACTCCCGGGGAGCCCATGTCTCTAACAGCAGCACTGCCCTCACTAACTCACTGAATAACCAAATAACACAGTTTAGGAAGATCTAGCCGGAAGGTTAAGTTACAAAGAAAATCAAGCAGCTTATTAGCAAACATGTAAAGTGACAATAGTAGTTACCAGCGGGGGGAGAGAGTAAGATGTATCTGGGGAGGGGCTCTGGAGGCTTCCGAGGAACTGAACATCCTACTGAGTGGTGGATATAAGGTGCTATTTTAATACTATTGTCATCAACCTCTCAGAGTTCCTATGTGTGTAGATGTTATACATGTGCATCGCAATAAGGTGAGTATTACATGAACAGGATGGCAGAAACTGCAAGCAGCCTCACAGTATTAATTCTCGCACCCCTTTCTGGAACCTGAAACACAGGCGGTGTGTCCAGCTACAACACTACATTTCTGACCAGCACCTCACCAAGCTCTGCTCAATGAACTATAACTCAAAGTGTCTTATGGGACTTCCAGATGGGTTCTTTTCAAGGAAGATGGTGACCTCTCCTCTGACGGCCACCATGCCCTCAGCCTAGAACACAGATACAATGGCTGGTACCCCAGCAGCTCCCTTGGACCATAAAGTGACCTAGAAGGTGAAGACCCTGCTCGAGGACACAGGGACAGAACAAGGATGCCAAGATCTCTAATCACATGAACAAACACCAGACCAACTTCCTTTCTGTGAGCCAGAAATAAGCTTGTATCATATTAAAGCCAACAGAAATTAGTACTTCTTAGTATTTCTGCTCTACCCAGCCAAACTAATCTTAACACACAGTAAAGAACCAGAAATGAAGTGTGCAGAAAAAAAATCAATTCACTGTTTACTCTTCTAAAAGTACTAGATAGTCCACACATATGGTGTCATTTATTCCTTGCAACTACCTCCATTTTACAGACAACACAGATGCTAAACCTGGGGGGAAAAGGTGGCTACGGTCACGTGACTAGAACTGACAGAACCCAGATTCAAACCTGGGGCCTCCTCATCTTTTGTCATGAAGACAGAAACGATACACCCAATCAGCCCAGCCACTCTGGGAACAAGGCCCTACCTGGCCTACCCGTGTGGTTCTTAGCTGCACAGCAACACATTCTATGGAAAAAACTCACTCACTGTGACTCTATGCTTGGGAATGTACAATCTTTTACCTGTAGGAGACAATAAATGGTACAAATAACAAACAAACAAAAAAAAATAGCTAGAGGGGCAGCAGTGAGAAAGCAAGATGGCATTCACCAATCCCAGCCCCTCTTAAGGCCTTTTTTTTTTTTAATCAGTTACTAGATTTAAAAACTCATTTTTTTAAGTGCTTAACATACTTCCTATGGGTCATGATGTGGCATGTGAACATGTTCTTTCTTTTCAGAGACCGTGGTGATCACTGATAATTGCTACTTGTTAAATGTTATTCATGGGACAAATGTGGTTTGTAACCTGACATGGGTTCCCCCAAAACTGCCCTCTGACCCATTACATGCTCTAAGATCCTAGAGTCTCTGCAGAGCTGGTCCACCCCATCCTGTCCTGCACTGCCTGGTGGCCGACTACAGTCCAGCTCCTGCACCCGCCCAGGTGCCAATTCTTTGTGGCAGAACGCCCTCAGAGTTAGAAAGCTCCTGTGTCGACCTACTGACATCTGTGTCTGACTTCCAGCGTGAGCCATACTTGAGAGGGGACCTTCTTTTTCTAGGAAGGGTGCCACTTCCTTCCTACTCCCCTGAATTTTCTCTAGGGTCCCTCACCTGATCATGGGACGAGAGCTCCTCCTGCATTCTGTCACCTTCCCTAGGATGGTCGGCATTTAGCCAGAGTTTTTGTGACATTCCAAGACTTGGTTCAATTATCTGAGGTACTGTGTGAACGGGGGGGAATGCTGCAGACCTTTACATTTCTGCAATATCCTCCTAACTCCTTAGTTTGTTATCAGCTAAATCTCCCAGTTCACCATTGCGTAACACACTGTCAGGCCTGCACCTGCACTCTACTCCTGCACGGCTAATTTTTCAACTTAAATGTCGGACTTTACATTAAATATTTCCTTAGTTTCTGCCCCCCAATTTTTTAAAAAAGGCCTTATACCATGAAGGTTATCGACTCTTTGATCTATACCTCTCAAGTTTCTTCCATCAAAAAATCTGGTAAGGTTTTACGTGTTTATACCAGATGATGATAAAACTTCTACTAAAACAGGAATCACTAATTTAGGTCACTTCCAGCGCACAAGTATGATTTGGTTTTAGGGGCCACAGATACAAAGAAGAGCTACTTAGTGGCAAACAAGGACCTCAAATGTAAGGACAATGCCGTGATGATATGAAGAAGCCCATTCATTGGAACTTACATAAAACTGGAGTTTAGAGGTTAGGGTAGATGCTTTCATGGACACAGACGATACCAAAACCCGTTTTCCCCTATGCATCTCACTACCCGTGTGGGCCTTCCACAAACAATCCAAGAATGTAGATGTTACAGAAATACAGTTGCAATTCACCTGGCAGTTTGATGCTGTGTGCTTGCACATGACAACACATTGATTTTACTTCTGCCTCCATGCAGACATCCATGTAAAGAAATCCATTAGGCAGACAGTTCTCATCTCTATTGACTGACAGAGTGACAATTGAATACTTTTCACCTTCCAAAGTGACTGACAGTTAGACACTTAAACAAGCCTTCAAGTTGCAATAATAGTATGAAACACTTTCAATTACCTGAATCAAACAAATCCATGATCCTACCGGCTGAATGCATTTTTCTGTCTGCTGCTATGCCTGGCTTGGTTTACACTATTATTTGGATAATTCTGTGCCTATTACAAGAATGTTTTCCTTGAAGAGTAAACTCATTTGATAAGTGATGATTTATTTTTTAAATGTTAGAGGTACTTATAAACATTTAAAACATGGGTAAGTATACACAGCCTAACCAAAACCTACCGATTTCTCCTTCTGCTTGGGAACTTTTCCAAACCTAACGTTGTACTCTCAAAGCATTTCCTGTGGTCATCCGCTCTTGTGCGACAAGGCCCGTTATTATTACACGAAGGTCCCACGAACAGAAGAGGAGGGATAATGGGAACGGATTGATTAAAATACAGAAATCACTGATAACATTTAGTCTACTTGGTTTACATTCCTAGCCTAATGGGTGTCACCACTTCCCTAAAAAGCTGGGGTAAAATTTAACAGGTTAAAGCCCTTCCAGTTAGTTACAATCTCAGTGCGCATGTTCATTAACAGAAAACTCACGATGAGACGCTGCAGCACACAGAAGAGGTCTTGCAAAGATCGAAGAGTGTCTGGAACCAAAGAACAGGAAGTGGACCTCACAAGACTGCAGACTTGAAGGCATCCAGCTTTGCTGTCTCCCAGCTGATGCCACTGGAAACCAAGCTCGTACTTTTGATTTAAACACAGACACTGCTTACAGCCCTGTGAGTCAGCCCAGGGTGACTACAACGTACTGTAACTGCGCTGGCAGAAACCAGAGAGTCAGGACCGAGCAGAACCACTTCATAAAAATATGACCATTAAATGGGAGGGTTGGTCTTTTAAATTAAACAGCGACATCAAAAATGGCGCAAGCGTTTTAAGAGCCAAATTTAGCGTGAGGAGGAAAGGATCTAAAAATAAAACGTTTTCACACGTGCTCCCTAAATATTTGCCTTAGTAACCACGACATATAGTCACTGAGGGACTCTGGGTATTCAGTAAACTTTTTCTTCTCTAAAATAGGTTTTGTTTGTTTTGTTTGTAAATGGAGGCAAGTGACAAAGAAACTATCACATAATGTCATCTTTTCACATTTACTCCAACTTTTCAAAATAAGCAACAATTGCTGCTTACCCTAAAAATGTGCTTTTGAGAAAGGCAGGTAACTTGGGAACGTGGAAACACTTGATCAGGATGGAAACAGATAGAGTTAATGAATATAAAAATTATATTGCTCACTAAAATCCCACTTGGCATTTCTACTTTTTAAAATATGAAAGCCAAGGAATGGCTTTTTAAAGAAGACTAGTTTGTGATCAAATATGAAAAGAGAAATAATACCTTTTTTTTTTTTTTTTTTAAATCATTACGGGACTTGGCCTTTCTTCTTAAAGTCAGGTTACTAAGCTCACAGCCTCTGAGAAGTCAATACTATTTGAAGGTGCCAATACAGAATTTACTGTGTGCACAACACAAAATGGCTCTGTGAGGAGACCAGCTTTGCAGGCTACACAGCAAATTGATTTTCTGAAAAGGAAAGCTGCCTGTATTTAACCTAACAGTGTAACCCTGTTGTACTACATGGAAAGGGATCATGCATATTGATTTCTTTATTACAATTCTTCTTGTGATCAGTAAACATTCACAAAACAGTCTGTTCTCAAAGAAAATCATGTGGTAAAAAATCCACTAAGTAGACTCTGGATTTTCTATGTGAATTCTATGCCATCTGCTCTTACCAGATAATAAGGGTATGAATCAGTTTATTTCTCAACTTTCCGGCGTCTTCTTTCAGCCTCTTAAAATAATGTGCATTATTGGTAAATCTGCATGAGTTATCTGCTCCATCGTTACATTAATTATGAGAAAACGAAGTTCTTTAAACAGTTTTTTTTATTTCAGTATTCCAAATCAAAACAGGTTTTCACCTATTTTAGATTCATTGCCCTTGGAACAGAACTTCTTAAAATAATTGTTCCCAGTGTGTCTATAATCTCCTCCACCAACATTTTAGGAGTCGCTGCTTGCTATTTCCACAAGAACACACAGAAACTTCCATGCTGTGTTGGCCTGGACCCAGCGACCAACTTAAAGCAGAGCAGTGATAGAACATGGATTTTATACTGCTTTCTTTGGAGACAATTAAACTTATAAGTCTGTTAATGTGTACTTTCCAGAATCGATGTAAGCAATTAAAACACCGCAACAGAAATGTTTTGTGAGGCATAATTACTATCAGGTCACTAGATATTATTTGGAGTCAGTTTACTTTATCACATTACGACATGACAGGACGTGAGGCAAAAATTATAAATTCCTTCCCTAAATCTGTCCTTTTCTGATCTAGATGGATGAAGAATAATTAACTCTTAATTATTCAGATGACTTCAAGGCAGTTTAGGATTCAGTGAAGACTGCAGTCATTTTAACCAAGGAAGGCAGTCTCTTCCATCATTTATCACATGTGCAACTTGACCAATGATGAATAAAAAAATCCATGTTTACCCACAGCCCTAACTGCTACCTTAGAGGTTGTTAAGCAACAAATTCCCTTTAAACTCTACCATATGCAAATCATCAGACACAATTTGCATTTTAAAGTATTTAACTCTACATATTTATTGGATTTTGAGGCCATGCTGATCATTGATTTATGTGCTTCTGGCAATCATATTTCCATATTTGTATGATTTTGATGACAGTAATAATTCAAATATGCAGAAAGTTGTTCTTTGAACAATATCTTTAATTACGTCCTCAAAGCATCATTGTTTTGCCTGGTGTCCTGACAAAAAGGGTTTGAAATAAGAAATGGCATAATAATCCAAAACGCATAGAAATATATTTGTCATTTTCTGTATACTACCAAATGCACAGAAGTGACTTTTCACATTAACCAATCCTTAACCTTAAAAAGGCTACAAAGCCCAGCAAACTTGTACCTAAATACTTTTATTAATACTGACACACTTTCACGACAAATCCAATCACACTTCATAACACTTGTGTTCAAAATGCAAAACCTGCCCCATTTACTTTGCCGCTAACTCAAAAACTTTTGCTGCCGTGTTTTTTTTTATTGAAGTCATCACAAATTATGTGCTTTCTTATGAAAGCTATCAAGAAATATAATCATTAAAAGATTCGCAAATGTTTACCGTATTTGTTTTCTCCAACACAAAGATCAACCATAGCTCCTACAACCATTGTCAGCATAATTTTAAGATGATTTACCATTCAACTATATAAATAAATTTCCTACAATGTTCAGACAAATACAAATACAGCCATGAATTTTAGCTAAGGAAAGCAGGGTTAACAACTTCAAAATTAAGTAAAAGACAGACATATCTTTTTATTTCACAATTTTTTTTCCAATTTTGTAAGTAGACATACATGTTTATATGCATTTATTCTGTAATAACTAACATCCTACATGGTGCTTAATCAACTCTGCATATGTTAGGCATTTCAATGAACAATGGAACGGGTTTATTTTACAAAAAACAAAAGAATCAATCCTGAGGATAAAATGAAAATCATTAAAATGCAATCTTTAAAAAATAAAAATTTATGTATTTATGAAATCAGAAATAAAGCCCAAGACATACCAGCGTTAAGTTCTCTAGCTATTTCAAATATCCATGATCTTTAAATACCCAGAGAAGACAAATTTAGGGAGAAAAATATTAATATGTGCTCAAATTTCCCCAGATGAATATACAAAAAAGTAAAAAAACATTATATGAATATTATATTTTAACCACCCCATTTAAAGCATACACACACACACACACACACACACACACAGCATTTTAAATTCTTACTGAAATTTACATTAATAGCTATTGTTTAGAGGAAGCTAAAATATCTTCTTTATGGATGTTTAGATCAAATTTAGTAGCTATCATAGTTGAATAAATGTCGACCAGTTTTTGCGAGAATACTCCAAGCAAATAATCATGTAACATAAGCCCAAGTCCAGGCCACCCTAAACATACGTTAATTAAGAAGAAAAAATTCAGGAATATTCACAATCTCTCGGAGTCATTCTAATTAAAACAAAAGTAGGTTGAAATAATTTCCAAATAATTATTTTACAGTATTTTTACACACATCATTTCTAATCATCATACTGACATTTTATACATCACAGTTTTCCTTTGTAGTATTTTAAACTCCATTCAATGTTCACCTAGGTGGTAATACTTTCCTAAGAGTTCTTTACTCATTAAAACTGTAAAACCTTGTCATCCTGTGAGTATGAAAATAGAGTGAGGAAAACACAGGACGTTTACTAAGCAACTTAAAAAAATAATAATAAAGATGAACTGCTGTTTATATTGTAGTGATGTTGAACCGTGCTGGGAGGTAAGGTTACAGTAATATTTCCAGCTCCACACACAAAGAGGAAAAGAAGGAGGGGAAGGGGAGAAAAGGAAAGAAGAGGAGAGGGAAGGGAAGGGACGGGAAGGAGGGAAAAGGAAGGAAGGAAAAGAAGAAAGGAAGGGAGGTGGGGAGGGAGACCAGGTTAAGAAATGAGGGAGGAAGACCTTGGAAGTGGGGGAGAAATTCTAGGGACACTCCTTAACTCCCCCTGGTGGTCAAGCAAGAAATTGCACGGCTGACTCTCCCCAGTGGGGACAGTCCGTATTTACAGAACAAGTGCGGTCGGTCACTGTGGCCGTGCGGTAGGAGAAGTGATTCACACAATGCAGAGAAGAGGGAGCTGAGAGCCAAGTGTTCTGAAGGTGAATGCTTCAGGGCAGGTCAGCTCTCCCTCGGCTCAGCCCAGCCGGCATATCTGAGCTTATACACAGCAAAGGCCTTGAGGGAGGAGCGTCCACACGTGAATACCTGTGTGCAAGACCACAGCTAAAGGAGATTACTCGGCTTACTGCGCCAGATCTCATGCTCATAGCAGTCTTCCTCTTCACTCTCTTTTTGTTTTTGCCCACAGTAATGCAAGTGGACAAAGAGGAAATCACACAGAAATACACCTGCATTATATGCTTTTAACGTTCATGTAAGCAACAAATAGGAGTCAGAACAATCAGCCGTGAAATCGTGAAATAAATGAGATTTTAAATCAATCAACACTCTTGTGTGAATTACACATACTACACAAAATGCTCCTTCTGTTATAATCCTTGTTATATAATTATGCCCAAAAAAGATATATTTTAAGAGATTACCCTCAATTTTACAGCTTTCACAGTCTTGAACAAGGAAAGTCTGCTTTCCACCGTGGATATTAACAACTCAGAAAATTTAATGAATAAGCAAACAGGAAGCCCACACAGACACACACAAAAAAGCTAGTGAAATATCTGACTAAAATTACTGTACGTCAGTAAAAGAAAAACACATGTACAAGCTCAACAGTTAGGAAAATAACCTCCTAGAATAGTGCATTCAAAGCAAGTATATCACTTAAATCAAGTTTCAGCACAGTAAAAAGCAATCCTAATAAACAACAATGGCTTTTATCAATAAAATTTAAATTATTAACAATTGGAAAGGATATGTTAAATATCTGCCTCTGATTATATAAATATCAAACCACAAAAATAATATGCTCAGTAAATAGTCTCCACATTACTCAACAACGTCCGTCTGAGCCACCACTGTTGCCTAGTCTCTGCTTCCCTTTCTGCGGTTCATTACAGGGCTACAGGGACTCATCGCGGGCTGCCTCTTGCCCTGTCCCTTAATTGCCCTCTAGGCACTATCCTTGTAATCACTGAAATGTTCTTAGCTTGGCCAGGTGCTCCCGAGGGCATAGGATAGATCTCCATGGTTTAGGAATCAAAGTATACAATCAGTACGTCCAGGTTTGAAACGCCAGAGGGGACAGGACTAATACTGTTTGCATTATTAAAATCTGTGTTCCCTGATCCTTCTGTAAACTTACATTGCATGGTCTCAGGGTGGGGTCAAACATCCTTTGTCCTTCAAGGTCTTTAACAAATAAAGGATTACTCATGTGTGTGTCCAAATGCAGGTACATATATGAACACTAACACACATCCATAAAAAATGAACTGCATACCAGGAAAAAAAAAAAAACCCTCACGTTTACTAAATTTTAAGTGTCTTGGAAAAAACAAGTCAGTTATTTTTATGGAAAGTAACCTAACTCAAGTTGTGTAAGTCCCTTTGATTCACAAAGACTCATCTGAATATTCCAAGTATCCCTTAACAAAATGTGTGAATGAAATTTCTTTTAATTAGTTACAACTGCAGCCCAATTCTTAATAGGCTTCTATTATAATGATAAATATATACAGTAGCAACAATAAAAAATACAAAATAATTCATTTGTCTTCAAGGGAGAATGTGAAATTTATACAATAAACTCTTAAGTGTGAAAATAAAATTCTCCTAGAACCTTGGCATTATTTTTATAATTTGTATAGCCGAGCAAAATGCTTATTAATAATAGATTAAGCAGTTGTAGCCAGCCATATAAATTGGCAGTTGATTAAAAAAGGATCTGAAATTACAGTCTTACAGTACCACACAAAAGCAACATTTTCACTTGTAAAATAAAACAGAAAGCTAAACCTTGAACTGCTTGGTTCAACGAATACCTGCAGGACATAAAATCACATCGATATTATATATGTGCATGTGCGTGCGTGCGCACACACACACACACACACAACGCACACACACAACTCAAATAAAGAAAAACAAATATTCAGTGAAAGAAGACAAATCACACAGTAGTCCTGGGGTGGGGGGGAGTCTAGTCTTTTTCACATTTTTTGTTGCATTCAAAACCCCCACATACACAATAAATTCAGGCTCATTTACTCAGATACCACATGGTGATATTTATGGATGAGGGTGAAAAGTCGATAGTGATACTGATCATCTCAGTGTTTGGCTCACAAGCTCTTTCTACAGCCCAGTGGACAGACACACGTCCAACCGCAAGGTGGACTTTAAGTACTTTATAAGCTAACAAATATTCTTCCAAATAGTAAACTTGTATGTATTTTATTGTAGCCTGATTAAATTATGTCTAGGATATTTAAGTTCCGATTCAGATTAATGAAAAACATGTATTTTTTGAAGCACGCATATATATGTGTGTAAATGGCTCACAGTGCTTCAGTATAAAAGCTAAAATAAATTTTAAAATAAAATGATTGAATTTAGGGAAGCAATAACTTATGGACTGTATAATAAGAACTCATATAACAGTACAATTTTTTACATAATTCAGTAATTACTAGTATTCCTCACATAATACAGAATTTTTAAAAGTAAACAATTTGTGATGAAACAATAAATAATGGCATTACTACACACTGATCAAAGAGGACACAGTGAAAATAGCACTTTTCAGTCATTTTAAAAAGATGTTCTTTTAAAAATAACGATGCTAGATGACTAAGCACACGAAATAAGAAAAATGTACAGGGCAGCTCATTTATAGTAATTCAACCTTCATCTTCTGATTTAGTTACTGTAAAAAATCTATTATAAGTTCAATTTGGTAGTGAACTGTAGCCATCTACTGGAAATGAACAGTTAAAGCAAATGCTTAATATCATGTTTCTCTGTAAAAAACCTGTAGTCTTTGTGCTTAATTTAGTGGACCAGAAAAATGAACAATCCTAGATACAGTAAGATAAAATTTATTATATCAGCCTCACAATCTCAAACCTTAGTAGTTTAAAATGTTATTTTTAAACTAATTTTCTGTTTTCCATATAAATTGCTTTCCATCACTAAGAGATTTTCTTGGTCTTATTAACCTATGTATCCCAAGACTTACATTCTTAAAACATGTAGCTACACAAATTCCAAAACTGTTACTAAAAGTAAAGTCAGAGTACTCAGCAAGTGCCTTTAGCGACCAAATTGTAAGCTAAACGGAGAATCCAAATTTGGGTACCGTATTTTACTCAGCCTGGCATTGAAAGAATTTTCATAAAAATGAAAACAAAAATTGAGGGAAAAAAGTCTGGCCAGAACACGGCCTTAATTTTTGTTAGAGTAAAATAAGAATTCTGTTTAAATATCAGAGTTCTGCCATATTTACTGCATGATCTGACTAGCAGAAAGACTTAGGGTGCTAAGTACACTCTAGGTAAATAATGTCATTCTTGATGGG